>NC_041354.1:18629465-18706965 GCF_004354835.1 Perca flavescens
TGTTAAGTACATAATTCCATATGTGTTCATTCATAGTTTTGATGCCTTCTGTGAGAATTTACAATGTAAATAGTCATGGAAATAAAAAGGAAACGCATTGAATGAGAAAGTGTACCCAAACCTTTGGCCTGTATTGTACATTAACACTATTAGGATGGATTCATACAATTCTTTTTAAAAATCAATCAGAATCAGCTTTATTGGCCAGGTTTGTGTAGACAAACAAGGAATTTGACTCCGGCTAATCTTTTCTCTCAAGTACAACACTCACTTCACTTACAAAAAATAAAAAACAGAAATGACAGTAAGAAATATAAAAAAATACTGTTAAGTATGCACTATAACAATACAATAGAATTTACAAAAAATATACAGTAGCAATCAAAGAGAGGGAAGGAATGGTGCAATATCAGACAGGTCCCCTCTGTTTCACTAACAAGCCTCTGTTTCAGCACCACGGACAAGTCTTCACTGTTTTAGTAACAGGGCTCTGTTTCAGCACCAAGGACAGGTATAGTCTATTTAATTAACTTGGCTCTGTTACAGCACCACAGACAGGTCTCCTCTGTTTAAGTAACAAGGCTTTGTTTCAACACCACAGACAGGTCCCTCTGTTTTAGTAACAGTGCTTCGTTTCAGCACCACAGACAAGTCCAGTCTGTTTTAGTAACAAGGCTCTGTTTCAGCACCATGGACAGGTCTTCTCTGTGTTAGTAACAATGCTTTGTTTTAGCACCACGGACAGGTCTTCTCTGTTTTAGTAACAAGGCTCTGTTTCAGCACCACAGACAGGTCCCTGCTGTTTTAGTAACAAGGCTCTGTTTCAGCCCCACAGACAAGTCTTCTCTGTTTTAGTAACAAGGCTCTGTTTCAGCACCACAGACAGGTCTTCTCTGTTTTAGTAACAAGGCTCTGTTTCAGCACCACAGACAGGTCTTCTCTGTTTTAGTAACAAGGCTCTGTTTCAGCACCACAGACAGGTCTTCTCTGTTTTAGTAACAAGGCTCTGTTTCAGCACCACGGACAGGTCTTTTCTGTTTTAGTAACAAGGCTCTGTTTCAGCAACATGGACAGGGGTCCGTTCCAGGAATGAGGTTTAACAAACTCTGAGTCTAACCCTGATCTCTGAGTTGATTTACCCTGAGATGGGAAACTGAGTTTTTGGTTCCAGAACAGCTGATTTGAGTTGGTTCAATCAGGGTTACGCGCGTGCACAACCACTATAAAAAGGCAGCATGAATGGAGCCATAATTCTACGATTCACCATGGTAACAACCACAAACAAACGGGTCGGCGGAAATACTCATGCACACAAACAGTGAGTTTGAACCATAGACAGTATATTATTAATATTAACTGTCTACAGTTTGAACATGCATTTCATTAAAAAAGCAAGACAGCGGTTGCTGCTGCAAAAGAGAGAGAATTGGTGTGGGAGAAAATTGCTGCTCGAGTCAATGCGTAAGCATTAACAGTGTATTAATTTCATATTTAATCACAGTTAACTTATAATATTACTGGTGAAAACTGGAATTGTATTACACCTATAATTTCATTTAGGTGCAATCCTGCGGGCGAAAAAGTAAACTATACTAATCCCATAATGAGGCTGCAGCACCATATCATTAACAGAACTATAATGTATAATCATTTATTTATTTTTAATGGCTCTCACTGGTTTGTGTCCAGGGAACACTACAAAAACGTTTCAGAGCGAGTCACACTTTTCTGACGGCTCTACCGTGGCTTTACTATTACAGTATGATCCACTACACTGTTGTAAAGAAAACTGCCGTTTGCAAAAAACTTAATGCGACACCAAGAATCTGCTGGGATGTTAAAGCCTTACCACGATGGTTGATGTTAGTGATATGAGGACAGATAAGGTATCTACATATCTAATGGACTGTGATAAAAAATACCTCTCAAATCGGTTAAGTGGAAATGAAAATACATCTATAGTCGGGACAGTATCATCTCCCGACGTAAACTCTCTGTGAATTAATACAGCTTTTTCATCAACGGGATTGTCGACAAAAGGACATGACATGTTTGAGAAAAAAAGTTTTATAATCTGCCTGACATAAACCAATAAGTTTTTTTATTCATGCAGATAAACTGCATTAAAATGCGCCTGATACAAACTGAATGAATGAATGAGGAAATGAGTTTTTCCCTCTCAGAGGGAGGAGAATGAGAGAAACTCAAGGTTTTTTTTTCAGTTTCTTGAAGAAAACCTGCTCCCGACCAGGTTAGGTTCACAGGCTCAGTTACCATAGTAACTGACTTTGAGGTTAAGTTACCTCTCTTTCTGAAACGGAAAACACAGAGTTTCCCTCATCTCAGGGTTAACAAACTCAGAGTTTTCACTAAACCTGCTTTCTGGAACGGGCCTCAGGTCCCCTCTGTTCTAGCAACACGGCTCTGTTTCAGCACCACGGACAGCGTTGTCTATGAACTCCTGCGTTTGTATTCACATGTAGGGTTGGGCATCGTTCGGATTTTAAAAATTCTAATTCAATCCAATATCCTATTGCGATTCTTCCTTTTGATTCCGATTCTTATCGATTTCCTTGACTCTTTGAGTGGTGGAGTTGAAACAGGTCACATGCTTATTTCACAAATAAGAGGAAAAGTTTTATTTTGATTCAATGGTGGTTTGCAGTTTTACCGGGCTTTTTCAATGTAAAATAAAGCCACACTAAAGCACTGCTTACTGCGCTCCATGGCTGCAACACAACCAGTGCCTGGCCGCTACGGAAACCAAAACTTGCGCATGTTAAATTTGGAACCCATGTTCATTTTTGAAACGATTCCAAGTAGGAATCAGTTCTCGATGCCCAATCCTATTCACGTGTCACTGCCACGTTTAAATATAAAAGAAAGATGAGCAATCGTTAAGAATATGAAACCTTCGTTCAGCTTGGTAAGGTCTGAAAGACATCAGTCATTCATACAGTCATTTGGTTGAATGTTATGTGGAGCAATTGGACATGCTCTGCTCACATCAGTGGCTGCAGCATTAAAGAAGAGTTTAAAGTGATATTCTGGAAGATGTTCATATGATCTGTGGCGACAGCTGCACAAAGCCACAGGCGCTACCAAAGATTAACTTTAAACTTTAGTAATAAAGGATTATACTTCTACACATTCTAGTTAAAGGAATGACTGAATGTGTATATATATATATATATATATATATATATATATATATATATATATATATATATATATATATATATATATACAGAACAGGCCAAAAGTTTGGACACACCTTCTCATTCAATGCGTTTCCTTTATTTTCATGACTATTTACATTGTAGATTGTCACTGAAGGCATCAGAACTATGAATGAACACATATGGAATTATGTACGTAACAAAAAAGTGTGAAATAACTGAAAACATGTCTCATATTGTAGTTTCTTCAAAGTAGCCACCCTTTGCTCTGATTACTGCTTTGCACACTCTTGGCATTCTCTCGATGAACTTCAAGAAGTAGTCACCTGAAATGGAGGAAGGAGTTCCCAGAGATGTTAGCACTTGTCGGCCCTTTTGCCTTCACTCTGCGGTCCAGCTCACCCCAAACCATCTCGATTGGGTTCAGGTCCGGTGACTGTGGAGGCCAGGTCATCTGACGCAGCACTCCATCACTCTCCTTCTTGGTCAAATAGCCCTTACACAGCCTGGAGGTGTGTTTGGGGTCATTGTCCTGTTGAAAAATAAATGATGGTCCAACTAAACGCAAACCGGATGGGATGGCATGTCGCTGCAGGATGCTGTGGTAGCCATGCTGGTTCAGTATGCCTTCAATTTGGAATAAATCCCCAACAGTGTCCCCAGCAAAGCCCCCCCACACCATTACACCTCCTCCTCCATGCTTCACGGTGGGAACCAGGCATGTAGAATCCATCCGTTCACCTTTTCTGCGTCGCACAAAGACACGGCGGTTGGAACCAAAGATCTCAAATTTGGACTCATCAGACCAAAGCACAGATTTCCACTGGTCTAATGTCTGCACAGTCTCCTCTTAACAGTTGTTCTAGAGATGTGTCTGCTGCTAGAACTCTGTGTGGCATTCATCTGGTCTCTAATCTGAGCTGCTGTTAACTTGTGATTTCTGAGGCTGGTGACTCAGATGAACTTCTCCTCAGCAGCAGACGTGACTCTTGGTCTTCCTTTCCTGGGGCAGTCCTCATGTGAGCCAGTTTCGTTGTAGCGCTTGATGGTTTTTGGGACTGCACTTGGGGACACATTCAAAGTTTTCGCAATTTTCCGGACTGACTGACCTTCATTTGTTAAAGTAATGATGGCCACTTGTTTCTCTTTACTTAGCTGATTGGTTCTTGCCATAATATGAATTCTAACAGTTGTCCAATAGGGCTGTCGGCTGTGTATCAACCTGACTTCTGCACAACACAACTGATGGTCCCAACCCCATTAAGGGAAATTCAACTAATTAACCCTGACAAGGCACACCTGTGAAGTGAAAACCATTTCAGGTGACTACCTCATGAAGCTCATTGAGAGAACACCAAGGGTTTGCAGCTCTATCAAAAAATCAAAGGGTGGCTACTTTGAAGAATCTAAAATATAAGACATGTTTTCAGTTATTTCACACTTTTTTGTTAAGTACATAATTCCATATGTGTTCATTCATAGTTTTGATGCCTTCAGTGATAATCTGATACAATGTAAATAGTCATGAAAATAAAGGAAACGCATTGAATGAGAAGGTGTGTCCAAACTTTTGGCCTGTACTGTAGATATATACTACTGGTCAAAAGTTTTAGAACACCACACGTTTTTGTTTTTTATTGAAATTTTAGCAGTTAAAGTCCTATGAATAGCTTGACATGGTACAAAGGTAAGCAGTGAACTACCTGAGGTTAAAAAAAAGTAAGGTTACCCAAAACTAAAAGGTAATGTACATTTCAGAATTTTACATAAAGGCCTTTTTTTTTTTCAGGGAACAAGAAATGGGTTAACAATGTAAAGCTGTTCTGCAGCAATGGAGGTTGATCAAGCTTTGGAAGTTGGTGCTACCAATTCCCCCAGGTGTTCACACTGGTCTGGATTACTTACAACCCCCTCTGTTTGGATAAAAGTATTGTTGGAACACACTGTGGTACCATACCATCGTGAGCATTATTTGAACAGTATTGTACTGCAGAAAGTAGTGTGTTGCTATAAAAATGGCGGGAAAAAGGCCATTAACAATGAAAGAGAGACAGACCATCATAACACTTAAGAATGTTGGTCTTTCCTACAGAGAAACTGTGAAGAAAGTCAAGGTGTCAGTGAGTACAGTATTCTTCACCATCAAAAGGCACTTAGAAACTGGGGGAGACTCTGACAGGAAGAGGTCTGGCAGACCCAAAGCCACAACAGAATCAGAAGACAAGTTTCAGAGAGTCAACAGCTTGCGTGATAGGCGGCTCACAGGACAACAGCTTCAAGCACAGTTTAATAGTGGTCGGAATAAGAAGTCTCAGTTTCAACTGGAAGAGAAGACTTGGAGCTGCAGGTTTGATAGGTCGAGAAAGCCATTGCTAAGACGTCAGAATAAGAAAAAGAGGCTTGCCTGGGCCAAGAAACATCGTCAATGGACTACTGAAGACTGGAAGGTGTTATGGACTCATGAATCAAAATTCATTCATTCATTCATAATTATCAGCTATTGAAAACATCAGCAAGCAGATAGACTGAAATATTTTGATTCTGGATGGTGTAATCTGGTAACTAGTAATACCTCTCAATAGATAACGTGTAGGATCTGTTAAAACTATAATTAAATAAATACATTTCCCTTGGAGAGTAGAGTTTCCCCTAAACATATCACTGTGGAATTACTTCACAGATGAAATTATATACACAATGTTTAGTTAATGATGCACCATTGCTCTGAAAGAAAGCTTCTTGTTGTTCATCAAAGGAGAAATTATAATAGAAACTTAAAATAAGAATTGCTTGATTCAAAGCAAGTGAATCATGTTTCATACTTTTACAACAGAACAACCAAATGACTTAAAAGAAATTAAAATAAGAAAAGTTAACTTTTTATTGACCCTCAGGGAGGAGATTCACATTCCAGTAGTAAAGACACATATACAATATACTGTGATGTACTTTAACATATACTTATATACTTATAATTATAGTATAGTAGAAACAGGAACAGGATCAGAAACAAACTGATGAGCCGTGAATCATCCACCCATCGGCTTATTACGTCACATTTCTGCAAAAAAAAGAGAGAGAGAAAGAATGTAGACATTTCATGAATATCATCTGTCTTTCCCTCTCTTCACCTCTGTGTTTAATGTTTAATTTAAACCTCTGGTGCAGGGAGAGAGAGAGAGAGAGAGAGAGAGAGAGAGAGAGAGAGAGAGAGAGAGAGAGAGAGAGAGAGAGAGACAGCTCCACAGTGCCCCCACATGGCAGAGAACGGGACCAGAATGAGAAAAGGAGAAGAACATCTCCCCCTGTTCTGCTGATAGAGAGCTGGCATGAAAAGGTACTGAGAGAAGAAGGGAGGGAAGGGAAGAGGGTTATGAAAAAATATTAAAAACATTGGTTGAAAAAGGCGAGAAAACATACATGGAAAAAGGAAACAAAAACTATGGGAAATATTTTAGAATGTTTTGTTTATATTTAAATAAACAAAACAAAAATAGAACATTTGGATAAACATTTTGGGCTCACAAAAAAATAGACACTACTCAGGAACCAGACGTCGCTGTAACCTGTTACTCAGGAACACGGGACGTTTACAGGAATGAAATGCGTGGATGCTCCGTTGAGCTTCTGTTTTCTAGATGCTCTGACCTTTGTGCTTCAGTCTGGTTTTATCTCTTGCGATGTGTCCCGGGGCTCTCCAGTCCTCAGTCAGAGAGCAGAATAATGGGTGGGGGGGATTGATAAAGGAAGAGAGGAAGGTTTTTATTCCCATCAAACACTCGGGGCTTATCTGAGACGCTCGGCTGGCCCCAGAGCATTCAGTCTGCTTCAGGAAACACCGATAAGGAAGCTGTTTAATAAAGAAGTACTAACGCTTACCGACTCACGGGACAAAACGAGTCCAAACCGTCAAAGAAAGTGTTGTTATATAATATTACCTTTCACTATCCATGGAAACAGCTCGAGGAATGTTGGCTTTTTCAGAGAGCAAAAAATGGAAAATTAGAAACGCCTTCTTTGACATTTCTGTCGCCTTTTTGGATGTTTTTTTCGTCTCTTTTTGACGGTTTTGTCGCCTTTTTGTTGTTGTTTTTGTCGCCTCTTTTGGCGTTTTTTTTGTGGCCTTTTTCGTTGCTTTTGTCGATATTTTTGTTGCCAATTTTGTTGCTTTTCTCAACGTTTTGGACGTTTTTGTAGCCTTTTTTGGAACATTTTTGTCGCCTTGTTTTTATCCGATTTTTTTGTGTTTTTTCACTTTTTCAATGATTTTGTCACATGGAAAAAGCTCAGTCAGACAATATTTCTTTTTCAGAATAAAACCAGATTATTATGAGCGTGTAAACTTAGTCAGTGTGTTGTCCCGGTGCTTTCAGTTCCCGGTAACGTGCACTGAGCGCTGTAACAGGATGAGTTTTTTGCTGTGCCTGTGAGACTTTAACACACACTCTTCCTGCAGGAGAGAGCAGTCGAGCCAGCAAAACTGGATTATCGTTAACAGCAGAAAAAATATGGCAGAACTCTGAGATCAATAACTGCTTTCTGTAATTACGTCTCATTAGATAATAATCTGACCATGAAAGAACTAACGGTGGATTACTCTGCTTTGGTTAGATAATTACTGACTCATCGGCATCATGCGTGACTTCTCTGAGAGGTCAGAGAGCGACTCATCTAGGCGTTTCATTATTGTTCACTGAGGCCGAGTCATTAATGCAGCGTGTGAGGCAGAACATCTGAATCAACACAAAACACTGCAGAGAGAAGGAGGAAATCATTCATGATACATGTATGGCACCAGGGGCGGAGCCAGGCATTATAAACATGGGGGTGGGGGGTGGTCTGTGTGTGTGTGTCTGTACGTGTGTGTGTCTGTGTGTATCTGTGTGTGTGTGTGTGTGTCCCTAACGTCTGGCTCCGCCCCCCCAATATAAATTCAAGAGCAAATGTGAGACCACCTGTGTGTAAATCAAACCCATCTTTATTCCCTCCGTGCAGCAGACAGTCTGAAACCAAGATGAATACTAACGGACGCTCTGCTCAAATCCCTGAACGTGCAAATCAGGCGTATTGAAGCGGCGTATTGATCTATTATAGTAGATCAATACGCCGCTTGTATTTTTTTTCTATCACAGAAATTTCAAACATGAGGTCCATTGTAAAAATAAACCTTGTTTAAAAAAAGTTTCTAAAACGTGTCTGAAATCTATTGGAGGGTCAGTCGATACATAGTTTTGCAAGCGAGATACAATGTAGCAACTACCTTATTAAACTAATGTTAGTGATCAGATGCAGCCTTGTGTGGTTGCTATAGAAACTATTAACTTAGCTACAGTTGAGCTACAGTTGTGCTAACATTATTCGCTGTAGGCTAGTTCTAAATATTACATTGTCTTTAAAATGGACAAATTCATTGTCAATTTGAATATATTTGGAGTAGGGAAGACATTTGAGGACTGGTTGAAGAGCGACGAGGATTACATGACAAAAGAAAAAGACAAGGCCCAGGGTACCCGTTACAACTGAAGACGGGGCCCTGGAATCAAACACAAAAAAGGCAACTGCCTTTGCTATGAAGGTTTTCACCGAGTGGAAGAGCCAGCAGAAGGATAGACTGACAGTGACAACTGACCTGGACACCTGCAGCACCGAAGAACTTTTTTTATTTTATTTTTTTTTTTTTTTTTTTATTTAAGGACAATGCACATTTAATGAACATGTACAGCAGTACATGTAAAAGTGCCAGATTATAGCCCAAAGGCTAATTTCCATCTGTAGTAACTAAACGATTTGTTAAGACGTTTTTATGCTACAGTTCAAAGCGCAGTAGGCAAGCCATACAGTGTGGCCACGATGACCGGCATCAGAGCCTCACTGAACCGTCATTTCTCAAGGTTCAGTTTCTATGCGGACAGTGAGTTTACCACCAGCAACAGGGTGTTCAAATCCATAATAAAAACACATCGAAAGAATGGCCAAGACAAGGCGAAACACCATCTCCACGTCACCGAGGCTGACCTGAAATTGCTGCGTGAATCCACCGCTCTCTCCCCGGACACCCGTTAGGTCTAGTTTCCAAAGTTTGGTTTGACCTCCAGCTTTGCTTGGCGAGGTGAGGCAGGGAGGGCACTCTGGAACTGACTGCGTCCTCATTCGCCATAAAAGTGGATGACGCTGGGGATGAAGAAGCATGCAATACGAATAAGAAAAAGCATAATTATTAAAGTATTTGAATTGTTTTATTATGTTGGCAAGCAAGAAGTAGAATAAACGGGATAATCACCTCAAGGCAGGGCAATAAATGCCCGGCTTGCCCGGCTTGTGGACGGCTTACCGTCCACAAGTAAGCCGTCCACAAGCCGGACATATCAAACTGTTTATTGCCCTGCCTTGAGGTGATTATCCCTTACTTAGACATCAATTTTCATAAAACGGCCCATATTTGACCTCTACATAGTTGATTTCTCGCATAAAAAAAGTGAATTTAATGGTAAAATAGCAGATGAACAATGTATACAATTTCTGAGATCTGCCCGACCTAGATTCAGAAGACTAACTGATCTCAGGTCAGTTGTGTAGCCTATGTAAATGTTGGGGTGTGACAAAGAGAGAGACTAGAGCCAAATGAGGAGGAGCCGCGAGTTGACGTCAACTAGGTGGCTTGTTGAGATTTGCCCGTTTTCAGAGGCAGTTTTAAATTGTGAGATTTGCAGAGGAAAGAGGTGTCAATGGAATTTAGAGGTTCTATGTATGTCCCATAGACAGTATATAAGTCCTAGTTATCCATTACACTGTCATTATTCAACTATGACAAGGTAAAATCGGTTTTGCATTCTATCACCCCTTTAAAATAAAATCATTTCGGCGATTGTTTTTTTTTGCTTTAATCATTAAACGTTTTATTTTGAAAATTCCGACCGGAAATAATTTGTAACCGGTGTCTACTCTCTTCCTGGTTGATGTGGACAGAAGAAGTGCTGGGGTGAGGTCTGTTGTTGTAGCTGTGTAAAAACATGGAGAAAATCAGGCTATTTGGGACAGAAAAGCCAAGCGATTCACCGAGTTAATCAGCGTGTAAACGCGTATTTTACTCGGCGCTAACAGACGCTTATTTGGGCCGCTTCCTCTTTCAAACCGCTACTGTTTTGACGGAGCAGCTTCCCTTTTAGCTCACGGTAGCTGATAATGCTAATGCTAATGCTACCAGCCAAACAGTGCTATTACTTTAGCCAGAGTGATCTCTATGGCTCTGACTTCAGCTATCTGTAGCTGCTACTGCTAATGCTACATGCTACCAGCCAGACAGTGCACCTGTCACCGGCTTCTTTGTGCATCTCCTGTCGGTGTCTTCGTGTCCTGTTGTCTGCTATGTGTCTCAACTTGTAAACAACTAACTTGGCTTCTAATTCATCTGTGTTTTGTCGCCTTTTTGACATTTTAGTCGCTTTTTTCGAGTTTTTTTTCTCGACGTTTTTGACGCTCTTTCTAACGGTTTAGTTACGGTTTTTTTTCCCTGGTTTTTTCAGCATTGTTCTAACTTTTTAAAGTGTTATTGTCTAAATTGATTTATATTTTAGTCGTTTATTCCAACGTTTTACTCGCGTTTTCTCTACGTCTTTGTAGCTTCCGACGTTTTTGTTGTTTTTCCAATTTTTTTTAGACTTCATTTTGTTACATTTATCTTATTTTCCTTCCACATTGACAATAATGTCGTAGTAAAACAACAAAGATTGAATGACAGCTCAACACAGCCCCACTCATTTATAATGAGCCTAGTTTTACTCCCAACGTCAATATATTTAGGAACAATTCATCAAAATTGAGGTTTGAGAAGATGAACTGAGTCCCTGCGTCCAGCAGACATGTAACTGTTATAAACGGTTATCAGCGGTTGTGTTATGAACTGTGTACAGTGCGCGCCACTGGAGACTTCCAAACACAAACAGTTTCTAGCTTAAATCCCGAGAAGAAAGAGATGGCGTCCTCCAAAGTAAAAGTGGGAGTCAGCGGGGAGAAAGAGAGTAAAAGCAGCGGTTCTGCCGGAGGCGAAGCAACAAATACCCGGATGTACTGCCTGGAGGACCTGGAGACCGTGGCCACAGTGGGTAAGTAAAAAGAATATAAATTTAATGTTTAATATCAACAAGAAACTAGAACTGCAAGCAGTTATGACCCAGTGAGTCGCCCCCGAAGACCCGTGAAGCATGCGAAAGGAACCAAAAACGCGATGTCGACCAGGAAATATTGCGAGGTGTGAGCTGCAAGGCCTGTAGTAAATTGCAATAGCCTTTTTACATTCATTCAGTTCAACCTTGATTTTCACCCAGTTTGGTTCAGAATGCCATGCCAAACAAGATTATTAAGTTCCGTGTTGATACCATTTAAATTGGCCAAGATATGCACAAGTTTATGTTTTTGTAGCTAGCTACACAAATTTCTTCTTACGTATTTAGCCATTTTTTAACCGATTTATCATTCTTTTGATAACTTTGTGTCAAGTCGGTCTGGAGATGCTACGTACCAAGTTCCGTGCAGTTGGAGGAGTTAAAAAATGTAGGTTTACAATAAATCGCGATTTTACTGCGATAAAAGTCTAGGCGGGAATGGGCGTGGCATATAATCAGGACATTCGGCTGGATTCAGGGAACGCGTGGACATAAAGTTTTTACATGTACTATGGTGTAGGCTGCAGAAACACTTTTACCACAACAAGAAAATAGGTTAGAAAAGTTGAAATATTTTGAGGAAAAAAGTTGAAATATTTTAAGATTTTTGAATAATTGGGGTGTTTTGTTTCCATGGTAATGTAGAGTGAGTCGTAGTTGAGTCAGCAAGTCATCGGGCCTCCAGGAACAGCAGCAGCACAGAGAGCCAGTTGTTATGTTACCAAAAGACAATGATTGTTGAGGAACAGCCTGAAGCCATGTTCCATAAGTCAGAGGTATGTTTACCGGCCAGTTAACGGTGAGTCTGTGTTCAGGCAGCGACAGACCTGCCCGTCGGGGAGTTAGTCATCCATGTTTGACTTGTTGAGTCACACCTACTTCAGGATTACACAACAGGTTACCCAGAGTTTAACATGTTACCCAGGAAGCATGGACGGTGACCCCTGTCTCCCCCCAGGCACTGGGACGTTTGGCAGAGTCTTCCTGGTTCGGGACAGGGAGAGCCGGGCCTTCTTTGCCCTGAAACAGATGAAGATCCCCGACGTGATCCGGCTGAAGCAGGAGCAGCACGTCCACAACGAGAAGGAGGTGCTGTCAGAGGTCAACCACCCTTTCCTTATCAGACTGTAAGTTATGCAGACAGACACACACACACACACACCCAGGCAGACACGCACGCACACAGACAGACAGGGACACACACACACACACACAGACAGACAGGGACACACACTCACACGCAGGCAGGCACACGCACGCACACAGACAGACAGGGACACACACACACACACACACAGACAGACAGGGCCACACACTCACACGCAGACAGACAGGGACACACACTCACACGCAGACAGGCAGGCACATGCACGCACACAGACAGATAGGGACACGCACACACACACACGCACACAGACAGACAGGGACACGGACGCAGACAGACAGACAGACAGGGACGGACACAAACACACGAACACAGGACGCAGGGGAAACATTTATGATGAAGCACGTCAAAGTTCAGTGTGAACAGATTTAAGTTAGAATTACAAAGCAACAAAAATGTTTTTTAAAAAGCGACCAAAACATTGAAAAAGGCAACACATATGTCTGAAAAATAAATTGTTGCAACTATCATTTTTTTCCAAAGGATATTCAGATTTGTAAGCATTTTTTTTCAATTATCTTTAAAAAAATGGGGCCTATAGCTGCTGTTAATGTCTGTTTTGGAAATAAAAGGGAAGAGTCAGTACTGGTCTTTGTGTCCAGCAGCACTTATCTCGTCCATCTTCATCAGTGACAGAGCTCTCTCGTTTTTATTCCTCTCAAGTGCCCTCTCAGCTGAAATACTGGCAGCACACTGCTCCAAACCATGCCTGGGGAAACAGAGCCAGGGAGACGGAGACAAACTCTCATTTTATCTGATTTCTTCAACTCGTTGGAGAGTACATTCACGCTATCACCGTCCAATGAACACGTATGACAGCTGTGGACTCAGGAAGATCTTACTTATTCAAGTCAATTTAAATTGTATTCATAGTGTCAAATCACAGCAGGAGTTATCTCAGGACACGTTACAGATAGAGTAGGTCTAGACCACATTCTCTAATTTATAGAGACCCAACAATTTCCCCCCACCAAGAGCAGACGTTTGGTGCGACAGCAGCGAGGAAAAACTTCCTCTAAACAACCTCTGAACCCTGACTGTTGAATCCTGACTGTTCAACCCTGTTGTAACTGAAGTGTGTTTGTTTGCTCCCAGGTTCTGGACGCACCACGACGAGCGCTTTCTCTACATGCTGATGGACTACGTGGCGGGCGGCGAGCTCTTCAGCTTCCTGCGCAGTCGTGGGCGCTTCAGCAACGCCACCGGCCTCTTCTACACCGCCGAAATTGTCTGCGCCATCGAGTACCTCCACGCCAGAGAAATCGTCTACCGCGACCTGAAGCCGGAGAACATCCTGCTGGACAGCGAGGGACACATCCGCCTCACCGACTTCGGCTTCGCCAAGAAGCTCTCCGACAGGTCGGTGTCCAGCTTTAGTATTTCAAATAATACAAAAAAAAAGTCAAAATATTACGAGAAAAAAGTCTAAATGTAAAGAGAAACATCGTATTAAAAACATAGGAAAAAGCGACAAATGCTAAATGCAGACCTGCCAACCTGTACGCATTTTGCGTAGTAGATACGCATTTTGACATCAAAATACGGTGATACGATTTCTCACTTTAAACTACGCGAAAATCAGGTGACTGCTTTGAGTTCACTCGTTGACGTGCAGTAGGCGTCTCAGTCTAACACTTGATGATAGTAGGCAGCTAAAACAGCGTAGCAGCCACAAGCATGCTGGAAAAAAAAAACTAAAGAAGAGTTCGACCAATCACAACGTCGGGTCCCTTCCTCTAATGTCAAGCGGGGATATTGGCTACTGATAGTAAAACGAAACCATCAAATGCAAGTGTTATTCATTCCTCTCTCATTCCCGTTGAGTTTGGTTGGTTTCCCAAAGAGAGGACGGTGCTTGCAAAGGTAAACGGATTTGATGTAGAAAGGTGAAATGAATATTATTTATTTATATTATTATTAATAAAGCATTGCATTTATAAAGTCTTGGATTTCGTTACAAAGGTCTTATATTTTTTTGCCATTCCTATGATTAAGTTCATACCGTAACAAAATTAACTGTTACTAATGTAGGCTAATTAAAAACTGACCGGAGCACGTCGCTGGACGCACCGGACAGAGACACAAAGTAAACACGCCTCTCTGACCGGTACCGGGGGGTTAGCGGTCAGAGAGGAGGATGTGCGGAATGTGTCGGTGTCTGTCGGACTTTGGCTGGCTAACAGGCTAACGGCTTATTAGCTAGCCAAACACCGAGCGGTAACACTGGCAAAGATTGGCTCTGTGAGCGCATCAATCTGCTCAGTGTGCGTAACAAACAGAGCGAGCAGCTGCCGGACTCTAACATCTGTTGATCCGTGCAGGACTTCACTGTGAGCGGACTGTTTAGAGACGATGTGACCGGCAGGTAACGTCAAAGGTTATCTGCTACTGTAGCAGAGCTGCAAGGAAATGCTGAACTGAGGGTTGGCAGGTCTGTAAATGTTGGATAAAAAGGTTAAGGAGGAGCCTGATTGGATGTGCGTTAGTTCATTCCCTTGTGATGTACCGTGCAGCCACAGCACCTCCTGCTGGTAGAGGAGCAACAACTCCTTTCCTTTTCCTCCGTACCCCCACCCTTAAGGTGATTATATACTAGACACAGCCCAGCTGGCGCGTACAAATGTGACGTCATGGGATCGCCGTGAGTCTTTATACCTGCGCTGGTGCTCGCGACACTAGTTGCAGTCTTCTCCTGAACAGCGGTGGCGCTAATGACTAGAAGAAGAAGAAAAAGATAAACAACGGCAGAACTGGCAGCAGCATTGACGTTAATGCTTCGATTTGATTCACTGACCTACTTCGTCGGATCAAGCCTTTCATTAACCATAAAAGAGCTCATCTTAACCCAGTAAGTTTACCAGAGAGACTTGCATTCACTCTGAGAGTCCTGGCATCCGGTTGTCGGTGAACTCATTCAGGCCTCCTGTTTCCGCTTTGTTGCGCGTTGCTGAAAAGAAAAAAAGAGCCGTGCGCGACCTCGGCTCGCGCGCCATAAATCGGACACGCCGGCCGGATATTACATCATTTTGACGTCACAATGTCGTGCGCCACCTTGGATGCGCCTAGTCTAAAAAACCCTTTTAATCCCCCCAGACAACATTATCCTCCCCCTCTCCTCTGTCGGGGCCCTACATCATCTCCATACAAATTACCTGTCGCCATGGAAACTTGCCCGGAAGAGGTCATTACCCGGGTGATAGCGTTGACAGGCCGGCGCTGGGCTGTGTGCTCTTTATCAGAGGAGAGGCTTTCACAGAGAACACGCTGCCATCCAAAAGGCTCACCAACCAGACTCCTAACAAAAAACACCACATTTAAGAAACCCGTTTCTGTTACGGTCACTACAGCTGCAAGGAATCAGTCAGTTAATCGAGAATAACCATAAAACATTAAAAAAGGCAAAGACATCAGAAAAAGGGACCGATCGACAAAAAATAATCGCCAACTATTTTAATAATTGGTTAATCTTCTAGTCATATTTCATGCTAAAGAAATGTCAGTATCTCTTAGTTCATATTTGTGTGTGTGTGTGTGTGTGTGTGTGTGTGTGTGTGTGTGTGTGTGTGTGTGTGTGTGTGTGTGTGTGTGTGTGTGTGTGTGTGTGTGTGTGTGTGTGTGTGTGTGTGTGTGTGTGTGTGTGTCATCAGGACGTGGACTCTATGTGGGACCCCCGAGTATTTGGCTCCTGAAGTCATCCAGAGTAAAGGCCACGGCCGAGCGGTGGACTGGTGGGCGCTGGGGATCCTCGTCTTTGAGATGCTGGCTGGGTAAGAGCTGCCGTGGACAGGATGTCCCACATTCACTCATAACCTTGAAGTAGCACATAAAAAATAAAAAAACGTCAAAAAGAAAGCAACAAAGTGTGGAGGAAGGTAGCCTTGTGAGACCGTCCTGAGCTCGCGAGCTCCAGTTTTCTACTCGCAGATCAGTCTGGCATCTTGAGATAGAGAAAATTTGGAGCCGTTCGCCAAACAATCAACCAATCAATGTTGGTTTTGAGGCGGGTTTAGGTGTGACGCAACGAGTCAGTTAGTTTATCACTAATGAGTATTTTAAGACAGCGGTAGCTCTAATTCTGTTAGCCACTCGCTAATGCTTTTTTCTCTTGCATCCTTCTTTTTGAATATGGACCAGGAACCTGAAATGGTGCCTTTTTTATTCGTAAATTCTCGTTACAGAAACGGCAAATATCCTTTACCGACATGTTGCTTGCTTGCTGAGCTAACGAGCTATGCTTTGTAGGGGTGGGCGATATGGACAAAAAATATCTCGATATTTTTTCCAATTTTGATGATAACGATAATTAGACGATATCCTTTAAAAATGTGTTTCTAAAAGTCTGAGTTACTTAATCACTGATGATAATAATGGGCAGAATGTTGAATGAAAACAGTTCTTATTTATTTTCTTTAAAATGTAAGTAAGTAAAAACAATTCAAAGACAAAATACTTATACTATACTAATACTAATTGAACTAGTGTAGGAGCATTGAACTCTGAGTACACATTGTTGTTCACCTCTGCTGTAATGTAAATTGTGCAGCATACAAGCAAGATGAAATCATAATAATAAACAAAGGGCTCTGTTCTGTAACATATTGCACACAACCATGTCCTTATTGGAAGCAGTCCTGGAGATAGGGTAGAGTCAGGCCAGGTACTGATAGTCCTTCTACTTGGCTGTATAGTCCTTCTGACTGGGATCAGAAATAGTTGGATGTGACCTGACTGGCCCAGGTGAGGGAGAGGAGCAGTTCTGTATGCTTTCTTGATGTTAGAGTATACATGGTCTAGTGTGTTCTTCCCTCTAGTAACACAATCTACATGCTGGAAAAAAAGCTGGGGAGTACAGACTTTAAGGATGCCTTGTAAAAAGTCCCCTGCTATAATATGTATCACCTCCAGGTGATTGCGCTGGAGTTTGTTCATTATGGTAAGCAGTGAGCCAAACTTGTGCTAACGTTAGCATCGGGGCTATGTAGACGGCAGTGTGCTGTTTTCGTGGTAAATAAAATGGCCTGTATATTACCGACAGGGCTCCAGGTCAGGTGAGCCGTGCTGGGCAATGATCCTGTGGTTGGTACTCCATTCATTGTGCACAAAAATGCAGTCCTCCGCCTCTGGTCTTGCCGGAGTTATGTTCTCACCCTGCTGGTAGCTAGCTCGCCGTGCTAGATGCGGACAACAACTCACGCAGCGCCCGGTCTGGCTGTGTCCTCCGGGATGTTATGAGCCGCCTGGAAGGCTCTCGTAACGGCTGTGTTGTATCGTAGTCCTATATTGATTAGTTCAGTGTGGCTGTACTTGTATAAATATACACCGACAGGAGAGCTAGTAGCCGCTGCACAATCACGCGCCGCCATCTTTGTTGACATTAGTGAATGTGTAGCGTTCCAATGCGTGTTTTGAAGTGTTTTTTTTTCTAAGTAATTTAAATACTCAATGTCAATTTGCACATCGTTAACACAACAATGACGATATTATCGTAAACGATATATATCGCCCACCCCTAATGCTTTGCCTGCAGCAGCAGGGGTAGCCTGGCTTGTGGTTGTATTTTCATACGCTTTGTTAATCTGATTGGTTGATTTGGCCCGTCTATCACCAACATAGGTGGTGATAGACAGATGGTTTATCCAATCAGCTAACCAGTTCGCCCCTTCCCAAAAGTTCTCAAACGGAAAGTTCCCAGATGGATATGCCGAGCAAATGCGAAGCAATCCATCTGGCAGAGTCAGGTTAGGAGGAAGGTGCTTTTCTCCAGCTTTGATTTTGTCACTTTAATCAACATTTATGTTCTTTGTTTTGAATCGTAGATCATTGTTTTTGTCGTCTATTTCAGCATTTTTGTCACTTTTTTTTTTCAACATTTTTGTTGCTTTTTCCTATCACATCACAAAGGTTAAAAGAAAGCAACAAAAACCTTTTAAAAACAAATATGTCCATGTGTCAAAAAAGCGCTTTTTGTCAGCGCTTTTTCTCTCTCGATTTTGTCACTTCTATCAACATTTATGTTCTTTTTTTTTTTTAAATCTTAATCGTACATCCTTTTTCAACTTGTTTGTCTACATTTGTTGTATTTGTGTCACTTTTTTTTACAACATTTGTTGCTTTTTTTCAACATTTTTGGTGATTTTCTTTCCTGACAGTTTTGTTCTATTTTCTGCATTTTTGTTGCTCTTTTGCATGGTAATTGTTCTCCAAGTGTCTCAGTCATTGTGTCTGGGTAAGTGCTGCAGTGTGTAGTTCCTGTTCTCAAACACCAGGGGGCAAAAAGCCGCCTGTGGAGACATGAAATCAAACCTTTTATTAGGAACAAAGTGAGTGACAGGGCGGGATCTGCTGCCATCTGAGAGATCAGAGGAACGTCTGCAGAGAGGGAGGGGTGGACACAATAACAGGAACACCTGTACACCGCTGATGCAATCCAACATAACACCTTGAAAGAGAGAGAGAGCAGAGCCTGTGTGTGTGAGTTGTGTCCATGGAGGGGCTAAAACAAACCCAAAACTCAGAGGGAATCTTTCTTGACATCGTCTGCCGTTAAACCTTAAATTTCAGTCAGGAAATGGGCAAATCATGATGTCATTCTCCTACAATTTTGCCACAATGACCCAGATTCTCGGCCTATGACAGCAGCAGACCCCCGGACTCTGGAGCTTTGTAACTGGGATGGCAAGCGGCGTGTGGCTAAATGTCTGTGTGATGCCAGTCCCATTATGTAATTTGGGGGTAATGACTTTTCAATTGAAAGAAGAATTCAGAAGCATTCAGTGGAAGAAACAACCATCAGAATCTCTAAGAACAAACGCTGCTCCATCTGCAGCACAGTGTTAGCATTCCAGCACGTGGTGGAAATGAGTCTTCCTCAATATTTGTTATGCTCTGGTTTCAGAATGATAAACAGATACAAGATTGGATGTAAAAATAAGAGACATACATTTCTGAAAAAGCAACAAAAACTGAAAAAAGTGTCATAAGTCGCTGCTCTGTAGCAGTTATTTCTACTTTCAAAATTGTCTATATATTTATTTCAACATGTCTTTTAAAACACATTACAAAATAAACTAGTAAAATAATGTACTACATAATGTAAAACTTTAAGGGAGCAGCAGCCATTTTTTTGTTTTTACAATTGAATATTCATTTTCATATTGGAATGTGAATGTTTTGACTCGTTTAGTAGTAGTTACCTGCTCCTTACATCATGCTGATTCCTCCGAGAACAGACTGATTTAGGAGACTGAGACAGCTTCCGACGGCCCAAGATGACATGTTCTTCTCGTGTCTCTCTCTCTCTCTCTTTCTTTCTTTCTTTCTCTCTCTCTCTCTCTCTCTCTCTCTCTCTCTCTCTCTCTCTCTCTCTCTCTCTCTCTCTCTCTCTCTCTCTCTCTCTCAGTTTAATTCAAATTGCTTTATTGGCATGAATATCAGAAATAACAATATTGCCAAAGCATCAAGGACAATAATGTGAGAAGAAATACATGCATACAATTCATTGAGTAAACTAAAATATATATATTTAAAAATAGAATAAAAAACAGGAAAGCAACAATATATCAATATGCAGTAAAATCACTAGTGTCAAATGTAAGAAAGAAAACAAAGACAAAAGCAAACAAAAACATGAAAAAAGACCCATGAAGTAGAGGAGTAAATGAGAAGGCAGAGTAAACTGGGGGGAGACGAACTCCAGATATTACGTGTTGTTGTGCTGGTTGTCTCTCAGGCTGTGACATGCACTCACATATCAGTGTTTCCCACAGATTAGAAAGCAATTTGTGGCGGGGGAATACTTATTTTCGGACACGCTTTTGGATGCTGTCCTCCTCTCCTACTTTGATGCCTAACGAATCTATCTCTTTCTCTCCCTGACCCTGTCTTTCACTGGTTGAAGCCTGAAAATATTGTAAACAAATTAATAACATAACTAATTATACTGGTGGGACTGTTGAGCTCTGTTTCAGACTGATACCTCCGGTTCAGCCTGGTCCTTACTCTCAACACGGGCCTTTTTCAGTCGCGGAAAATACTTTTCAATACTCATCTTGAAAACATTCAGTGTAAGAGTAAAAAATGACATTATTTATAATATGTTTATTTGATTCACAGCTGCTACATATAGTGTTTTGACCTCGACAACCCAACTGCATTTTACCGCAAACTTGCGACTAGTTAACTTTCTAAAGCAGGCGCAATCGCTCGTTTGCTAAGAGTCGGGTTGGTGATTGTGAATGTGTGATTGTGTAAAGGTGTTCACAAGATAGATACCAACCTTTTGTGAATTTTGACAGCCGTCTTCTCTCCTTGATGGAGACAGACGCTGTGTGCACAGTGGGCTCGATGGTGTTTTAAGCCTCCAACGTCACCTTACAGGCACTAACCCTCACCTTAACCCTAACTATAACCATTGCCGCACTGCCTGGAAGACAGCGATGGGGGCCGAAAACGCGTGTGTGTGTGTGTGTGTGTGTGACAAGTGACAGAGAGACGGAGGAGAGCAGGGAAAGGAAATGCAGAGGAACGTGTTTTAAATAGCGTTTTAAAAAAAAAGTATATCGAAACGCAATGTGCGGCGGCCGGTGTTGATAGTGAGGCGCACTGCCACACGTTAGTCTATGTGTGGGAAACACTACATATCTCGCTGCTTCCACAGTGCTCACACTAGTTCCTCCAAGTAGATGTTGCATTTTTGTCTGGTCAGAGTATGTATAAAAATCTGGGAGTTTACATTTAATTCTTGTAAGGAACTGAGTTCTGATGTCAGTATATGTGCTACATTGAAGCAGGAAGTGTTGCTCTGTCTCCACCTGTCTCTCTGTCTCTCTCTCTTTCTGTCGGTTTCTCTCTCTCTCTCTGTCTCTCTCTTGCTCTCTGTCTCTCTCTTTCTCAATTACCTTTTATTGTCCCACATCGTGGGGAATTTGTCTTGGGCACTTAACCCATGCTGCAGCCATAGTAAAAACAAACAAACACAGACAGCATGTCCAAACAACAATACTGTACAATACCATACCACAGACTGTACTATGGTCCTGATGGTGTATGTCTCTCTCTCTCTCTCTGCCCCTCTCTCTCTCTCTCTACAGTTACCCGCCTTTCTTTGACGACAATCCGTTTGGTATCTATCAGAAGATTCTGGCGGGAAAACTGGAATTCCCTCGCCATCTGGACTTCTACGTCAAGTAAGACACGGCCTTTAAAATATTGTTGGGCTTTTTAATTTTATTGGACATAAATATGCTGGCTCTATACACGCTAAAAGTATTGATTATTTACATGGGTCTGGTGAGTTTGGTGGTCGTGAGACAAGTAAGACACGAAACAAACTGGATCAATTCTAAAACCATTTGCTTCAAAACAACAAAAAATTCCAACAAAAACAGCACAAACGTTAAAAAAGCGGCAGAAAAAGTGTCATCAAGATATTTTATGTAACTTAAAAATCCATCCATCAGGAAGAGGACTGTCCCAGGCTGACCCCCAGCAGGAAACATCTCGTCATCAGTTGTAAAAGTAGTCAGTTGTTAAGGGATTTTTCAGCAGTGTTAAGAAAAGTTAAAATAAATGAAACTAAAGCAAAAAATGCAAAGAAAACTTTAATAAATAGACAGGTTTACGGAATACGGCAAGATAAACTTTAAAAAACTTTCACTTTAACTTTAAGACTTTTTTTTTTTTTTTTTCTGTGACTTTACAGCCTCTCTTCCTTCTTTCCGTCTTGTTCTCCTCATTTCTGGATAAATTCTCCTTCATGAAATCCATGAAAAGGCATAAATACAAATATTTCCCCCTGGAGCTGATTAAGATATTTTTCTGTGACACATTGCTCCAAAGGCCCGTCTTTAAGCAAGGGAAGGATTTAGACAAAAAGTGTGAAATAGCTGACGTGTCAACATGCAGCGGCTGTATTTATAAGGCTGTCAGCAGAGATACGGCTCCTTCATCTGTGTTTGTCGCCTTTCATCAAAGAGCTTACACTCCTGTGAATCATCTTCCTCCCCCTCGCATGCTTGTCTGCATCAAGTTTCTACTCTCGTAAAGTTACCATTGGCAAAAAAAAAAAAAAAGTGCTCATTTTCTCCCATTAAAAGGTTGTCGGGGGAGGGGGGGGGGACAAAACTCAGTTAGCCTGGAGGCATTTATCATTTCAAACAGGATTTTTTTTCTCCAAAGCCCCGAATCTTAGAGGGTTTCAAAATAACCAGGGGTGGGGCAGGTGCCACCCGTTCCCCCCCCTTCTATCACCACCCCTGTAAAAACATTAAAAAAAAGAAAGGTAGAGAAAAAACGGTAAAAGAAATCAAACTCTGTTTCACTAAGGGACACACTGGAGAAAGAGAATCACATCAAGAGACAGACATGTAGAGTTTCTCGACGTGCTATTATTTAGAAAAGGTCAAATATCATGTCTCATATAGTCTTCTCTCTTACAGTTTGGTCGACATAAAGCTATAAAAAATGTTCCTTAGCCATCTTAGAATAAAGCAAATCAAGCAGAACAATGATTACACTTTTAAAAGCAGCTGACTCCCAGCAACCTGTTTCTCTGCTTCTGGGGACAAATCTGCCAAATTCTGTTTTGAGTGTCGCTTCATTAGTTTGAAAAACAATTTCCTGTCTTTTTGGTTTGGGTGAACAACTAGACCGGCCAAAATTTACTGTGAACCTAAATTAATATGCGGGATGGATCAAAATCTGCGAGGGTAATTATGTTAAGGGGGGACGGGTGCCACCTTGTGCCCCCCTTTTAGCCCTGTGCCTGCAAAAACATATTTAAAAAAAAAAGATAAATGTAATAAAACATAACGAGAAAAAAGCTGCAAATGTTAAAGAAAAATATCGACAAAAATGTCTAAAGGCGACAAATGTCAAAAGGGAGAAAAACTTCACAAAAGTTGAAAGTAATATCAAAATTGTCAAAATCAGACAAACGTTAAAAAAACATGGGAAAAAACATAAATAAAAAGTGGGGACATGTGATCTGTGTCACCCCCTTTGAATGACTATTAAAACTGTTGAAATGACTATTTTCAAGGATTGTGCTGCAGCGTCTCTAAAAAAAAAGAAAAGACACCAAAAACGTCACTTTGTCTGATTAGGTTGTCAGAGGTACACGACTCTGTTAACCCCGGGCAAGGGGACATTTGTCATTTTGACAGCACTGCTGGGAGAAAACACTGGACAGCTTTGGATTCACTCACTGTTTCCTCCCCCCCCAGAGACCTCATCAAGAAGTTTCTGGTCATCGACCGAGCCAGACGCCTCGGAAACATGAAGGTGAGTGGCTGAGACTTCCTGGCTGGCTCGCCATATTTTATACCTTCGGTAGGGAGGGCAGTTACAAAAGACTAGCCTTTTTTTTTTATTTTATGATTTGATTGATGCCTCTCTGTTATGCTTCCCCTCCAACATGTTACTGAGACACAGAAACCCCCAAACAAAGGAATTGCCTAGCAGAACCCTGTTATTCACTTAACCGGTATCTTCTGTGCATGTTAACGTTATGACTGTTGCTGCTTCATGTGAATTTCAGTGAGACATAAATAAAGCTGTTTGATTGGAGCGACTGAATCTCATTCAGTTTGCCCTCTGATTATAACAGGAAGGATTATAAAAACACATAATTCTGCTCCTCTCAAAGCTCCCTAACAGCTGAGTCAGTTCACTCTGTACAGCCTCAGGGTTTTTTTCTTCTGGTGTAATTCGTCTTGGAAGAATTACAGAGTGGAAAAGAGTGTGTACATTTTACTGGGAGCCTGCCACTTCACCACACAGCGAGTCGATTCCCATTCAGACTGGAGGACTGGAGCGTTTCAATTACCGTTAGTGAAAGCAGCCGAGACTGAGAGACGCTCTTAATAAAACAAATACTTCTCTAAGCCCAGTGATTAACCACATAATCCCAGACCAGATGATATTGATTAGTGGCTGCCAATATTCCTCCCATCACTCATTAACACAACAGTCACACACAGGCAGAACTGTGCCACTCTTATAATGAAAGACTCTCTAAAAAAGCTTTAATAAATGTCATTTCATTTAATATGAATTTAAGTTATGCATTGACATTTAAAGATCTCTAAATTCTGCATTTATAATGATTTCTTTCAATTATTTTAGTGAATAATTGACAAAACATTTTTCTTGCTCCATGTGCTGATGTCTGATTCTCTCTGTTCAACTCTGTTTGTCCTCCTCACTGCCACCACAAAGTAACAGTACCCAGAAATGGAAAAACTTGGATTTATTAAACATTGTTTTTGTGTTTCAGAATGGAGCAGACGATGTGAAGAAGCATCGCTGGTTCAAGACCGTTGACTGGGAGGCCGTTCCTCTGAGGAAACTGAAGGTCAGTCTGACTCTCCTGACAGACAATAGTTTAAGTTATAAATCTGTGGTTTGTGATTTTGAATGAAGACCACGGTCCATGGTTATCTCTGCTCTCTTCAAAGCCACCACACTCCTTTTGACAAAAACATTTTACCTCTCAGGACACGGCAGAGTTGCTGGTACACCGCTGCCTCCGTCGCTTAGTTAGTTAGATTGATTTGTTAGTTCTTAGCGCTGTAAAACACCAGACACACAAGAACACAAACCAGCTCTGATAAAACCAAAGTCCATTCAGAAAACAAGCATTTTAAAAGTTGTTTGCCTGTCGCCTTGTGGACAAACTTCGGCATACTTATGATCCGTTTATTGCAGATAAATTGGCACTCATCAAGACTGATGGTACTTCCTAGAGAAGGCGGTGAAATTGATGATATATTGTACGTTTAACTGAATATTAAGTGATGTTTTTAGAACAAAGCAAACACTAAAAGAGTGTGTGAACTTGTCTCCATAGCCTCCCATAGTTCCCAAAGTGTCCCATGACGGAGACACCTCGAACTTTGACGTTTACCCGGAGGACGAGTGGAAGAAAGATCCTCCTGTGCCTCCCAAGGACTTAGAGATCTTCAAGAACTTCTGATCCCCGAGCCTGCTTTATTTATTACGGACACAGCTCGCAATCACGGAGAGAAAACCCAGGACAGACGCATCAGATCAACTCCAGGTGATCGGTGCTGTGGATCAAACCACAGAGATGATTTTCTTTTTATATTTTTATTTATCCGACTTAAAAGTCTTTGCTGTTTTCGTTCTCTCTGAGGCTGCACGTATGCAAATCAAAAGACTGTTACTTTCTACCTTTAAAAGAAAAAAAGAGAAGAATCAGGTCTTTTTTTTTATATTATGTTTTATATTTTATCTCTTTTTAAACAATGTTCAGACTGGTGCTGTGACTGTCAGCTGGCCAGTAGTCATTAATAAACTATGTAATTTACAAAAAGCTGAGCACTTACAGCACAGTTTGATGTCTCACAGTTACAGTTCAGTTGAGGCTACATCTACACTACTACATTTTGGTTTAGAAACAAATATCTTTTGCTACTTTTACATCTCGCATCCACACTACAATTTTCCAAACTCCATTCAGAAAAAGTCGTTTGTCTGTCGCCTTGCGGACAAACTTCGGCATACTTTGATCCGTTTATTTCCTAGAGAAGGCGTTAAAATTGAGAAATATCAGCTCCTAAAAAAGAGCCCGTGGAAACACTGCGGTTTTGGTTTGAAATGGCATATATTTTGCTACTTTTACGCCTCGCATCCGCACTACTGCTACATTTCCGACAGACATTTTGGAAACCTCTGCCTCCTGATTTGGTCTCATCCGTTAGTTTTTGTTTCAAAGAAAACGTAGCCGTGTAGATATAGCCTGAGTTTGCTTCCACGGCTCCGACTATTTAATCTCTGTTATTACTGCAACCGCGTTCACTTCTCATCATCGTCATTATCATTGTTGTCATGTAAGAAAGGGGGTGAAAGGTGCTGGGAACATTTAAATTGTCGCTCTGTAGAGCTACATCACTATTCACAGTATTCACTTTATCGTGCAGAAAGCTTCTTTTTGGGCCTTTAAAAAAAGAAAAACATGTATTTTGTTTGCTACCATTAAAATCAAAGTGATCATGTGATTTTCTGTGTGCCTCACCCTTCGTTCATCCATCTTACAGGGTCACATTTATGCAAGACTACAACTAAATATGTTTTTATTCTACCGCTAGCGTTAGCTGATGCCCTGTCCTTCCATAGCTGCAGATGAATGTCTCCAGTACCAGGAGGTTGGGGTTTATCCGCCGGTAAAACTCTGCTGGATGACTCTTCAGAAAGGTTCAAAATCAGAAACTTTCTCTCTTTAGCGTTTAGCAATACATGTATAAATCAGACTGAACGATATATGAATAAAACATCAGAATATAGAAAGTAGAGCTGAAAAGATTAACCAATTAGTCGACTATTTTGAATCCCTTGGAGTCATGTTTTCTGATAAAACGGGTAAACTTGTGTGATATCAGCTTGTTAAATGTGAATATGTTCTAGTGTCTTCTCTCCTCTGGGACAGGACACTGAAGATCTTTGAGTTGTGGACAAAACAAGACATTTGAGGACGTCATCTTTATCTTGGGCTTTTTGGGAAACACTGATCCACATTTTAGAGACCGAACAACTAATCCATTCATCCAGACAATCAATTTACAGCAGCTTTATATGAACTATTTTTCAAGATATTTGATGGCATAGTGGTTAAATATCTGTACATCATTTGGGGAAAAACATACTTGTAACCTATTTATTTTCAACTTTTTTTGTCACAATTTTTGACGCTTTCAATTTTTTTTTAAAGTTTTGCTAAGTTTATGTCACTTTTTTAACGTAACTTTGCGTTGGTTTTCCGATCCAATCGGAGAAACAGAGGGGAAATGACACCAAGTTGAAGTTATTTTAAAACCCTCAAAGATTCAGGGCTTTGGAGGAAACAGAAGCTCGCCCCCCCGATGTGTTCGGCGTCGCTGTTAAAGGTCAGCCGCCGGCCTGTTTTACTCGGGCAATCTGACATTTAGGAAAGGTACTCTATCTCAGCGAGGTTTCAGCTTGTGTGTGTGTGTGTGTGTGTGTGTGTGTGTGTGTGTGTGTGTGTGTGTGTGTGTGTGTGTGTGTGTGTGTGTGTGTGTGTGTGTGTGTGTGTGTGTGTGTGTGTGTGTGTGTGTGTGTGTGGTAATGACAACTGTTATCATGGGGATAGATGACAACAAGGTGTAGCCCTGGGGGGAGTAGAGATCTAGGGAGGTCCCGGGACACGTCTGGATGGATTGAGGAAAAAAAGCGACAAAAACTTTGAAAACACAACAAAAATCCTAAATAAAACAGTTTTGTCTATATCTACGAGGCTGATAGAGTCACGGAGGGGGGGACATTAGAAACTTTGTGTTTTCCGGAGTCCTTGTTGCTCAGATGGTTGGTGTTAAGAACGTAGTTGGTATTATTTTGGCTCTCTGAGAGCAGCGAGGTGTTGGTGGGTTTCTGTTGGTTAACCCCCCCAACAGGAAATGATTACCAGATGTTTCCAACAGATGTCAGAGTTTTCTAATCACATCTGGAGTCGGTGTTTAACATGGATCACAGTAAGTTCTTTAATTTCCTCTCTCTAGCTAAGTTTCCATCCACTTGTCAATCGAATTATCTGAAGTTCGGTAAAAAAAACTCATGCAAATAAAGCTGGTGAAAGTGTGTTTCCATCAAACAGCTTTAAAGCGAATAAAAAGCTGTGTGTAATGACGTCACATGCTGTTCTGCGATTAAATTGGTATATCAAATTGATTTGAGACATTTTAAGGTGTTTCCATTCATTTTTTCACTGAATCGCACAAGATTCAAGCGAACTTTTGCGAACAAAGTTTTGCTAGACAGAAGTAGTTGTTAATATTAGAAGCCAAGCTATAAGCACTGATGGGCCTTTTGGCTGAGGATCTGATCCAGCTCATCAAAAAGGTGGAACTTTGGGGATTATATCTCCAACCTGGCCTGGGAACGCCTCAGGATTCCCCCCAGTCAGAGCTGGTTAATGTGGCTCGGGAAAGGGAAGTTTGGGGTCTCCTGCTGGAGCTGCTCTCCCCGCAACCCGACACCGGATAAGCGGACGAAGATGGGTGGATGGATGGAAAATGTATTCTAAATTTTTGACTCATCAAAGTAGCCCCCTTTGGCAGATATAACAGCTGAACATAGTCGTGGCATTCTTTCTACAAATTTTCTCTGCTTTGCTTTCACTTTTCTGTCCAGTTCATCCCAAACCAGCTCAGTGGGGTTTAAGTCTGGTGACTGTGCTGGCCACTCCATGTTTTTAAGCTTACCGTCTTGTTCTTTTTTGCTAAGGTAGTTCTGACATAGCTTGGACTTATGTTTTGGGTCATTATCTCGCTGTAGGATGAACCCCTGACCAACTAGGCCCATACCAGAGGGTACTGCATGGCGCTGCAAAATGCTGTGGTAGCCGTTTTGGTTCAGGGGGCCTTTCACTCTGTACAAATCACCGACCCTGGATCCAGCAAAACAGCCCCAGACCATCACGCTTCCTCCTCCATGTTTGACAGATGATGTCACACACTGAGGAACCATCCTTTCACCTACTCAACGGCGTACAAAATTCTGCGTGATATTTTGATTCATGAGTCCATAACACCTTCCAGTCTTCAGTAGTCCATTGACGATGTTTCTTGGCCCAGGCAAGCCTCTTTTTCTTATTCTGATGTCTTACCAATGGCTTTCTCGCTGCAACTGGACCTATCAAACCTGCAGCTCCAAGTCTTCTCTTCCAGTTGAAACTGAGACTTCTTATTACGACCACTATTAAGCTGTGCTTGAAGCTGTTGTCCTGTGAGCCGCCTATCACGCAAGCTGTTGACTCTCTGAAACTTGTCTTCTGATTCTGTTGTGGCTTTGGGTCTGCCAGACCTCTTCCTGTCAGAGTCTCCCCCAGTTTCTAAGTGCCTTTTGATGGTGAAGAATACTGTACTCACTGACACCTTGACTTTCTTCACAGTTTCTCTGTAGGAAAGACCAACATTCTTAAGTGTTATGATGGTCTGTCTCTCTTTCATTGTTAATTGCCTTTTTCCCGCCATTTTTATAGCAACACACTACTTTCTGCAGTACAATACTGTTCAAATAATGCTCACGAGGGTACAGTACCACAGTGTGTTCCAACAATACTTTTATCCAAACAGAGGGGGTTGTAAGTAATCCAGACCAGTGTGAACACCTGGGGGAATTGGTAGCACCAACTTCCAAAGCTTGATCAACCTCCATTGCTGCAGAACAGCTTTACGTTGTTAACCCATTTCTTGTTCCCTGAAAAAGGCCTTTTTGTAAAATACTGAAATGTACATTATTTTTTCAGTTTTGGGTAATCTTACTTTTTTTTTTTAACCTCAGGCAGTTCACCACTTACCTTTTGTACCATTTCAAGCTATTCATTGGACTTGAACTGCTAAATTTCAATAAAAAACAAAACAAATTGGGGTGTTCTAAAACTTTTGACCGGTAGTGTATATCTATATCCAAGGGCGTAACTTTTGTGTTTAACATTGGTGGGCGGGGGTTGAGATCGCAAACTATCTAGGGTGGTCCTAAGACATGTCTGCATGTATTAAAAAAAAAAGCAACAAAAACATTGAAATTGTGGGAACAACTTGTCAAAAAACCTTGAAAAAGGCGACAAAAACTTTGAAAACCTTTTTCCAAAACACTTGACAAAAAGTCAAAAATAAGCAACAACGTAGCACGTAGTTGGTGTTATTTGTCTGACAGCAGGAAACGGCTCATTACCAGATGTTTCCCACAGATGTGGGAGTTTTCTAATCACTCAGGATTTTACGTGGATTATGGTACGTTTCCTCTCTGGTGTTAAATGGGTTGAAGTTTTTGTCATTTCTTGTAATGTTTTTGTAATTTTTTCCTCAGTTTTTATATTTCTGTGTCTTTTGGTCACTTTTTTTCCAGACATTTTTGTCACTTTCTGTAACAGTCTCTTTTCTTAACATTGTTTCTCTCCAACATTTGTCACATTTTTGTCTCTTATTTTCTGACGTTTGTCGCTTCTGTTAATTTTAAATTTTTTTTGTTCTTTTCCAACGTTATTGGTTCCCAAAACATTTGGAGAAACCATTTGCAGCCCGAGGTGTTACCAGATGTTTCCAACATAGTTGTTGTTTTTTCATACGTTTGTTTCTTTTTAAAACCATTTTTTGTGTCTTTTTTTTTTATTCCCTCTCTCTGTCTGGGTTTAATGTGCTGAACACTGAGTTTCACGGAGGGTTTTTGTGTTTACACGCAGAAAGTGAGGAGTCATGTTTTGTCTGAGTTCTGCACAGCTGTAATCCTCGACTCATGAGTTCCGTATGAGCCGTGTTGCTGATGATGGCTGATATTTCCCAGAAGCCTTTGCACAGACTTGCAAAGGAGACTTCTCTCTGAATAGTTAACTTTATCTAATATTGTATGTGGCGTTTTCTTTAGCAAATGTTCCACCAGAGCAAGTTCCTTCCGGAGAATTCTTGGATGTTTTTTTTTCTTTTTTTTTTTTTTTTTCAGTTTTTCATCGCCTTTATGGTCGCATTTTCTGTAACTTTTTGTCCATTTTCCGGACATTTGTAGCTTTTTGGACCCTTCTAGCCGTTGCTGCGTTGCTATGCTGTGAAGCCTGTCCTGTTGGGTATATTAGGGTCATTAGCTCCACCCGGCCAAACAACAAGGTGCGCTTGTTTTCTGTTGTTGCCTTGTGATGTCGCTCTAATAACAAGACAGCGCGCAGGTGGATTCCTGTCATCAGCACGGGCTGTGAACGCACCACACCCTGCTGGGTGACCCCCTCCCACCTCTGTTCCTGTCCTGCTGAAGAACCTAAAACATCTCTATCAGTTGAAGGAAACGCTGTATTTAGAATATTTTCTCTGCTTTACCATCAGACTGTCTGTCGGTCGGTCTGTCTGTCTGTCTGTCTGTAAGGCCAAGTGAAAACCATTTAAAACAAAGACAGAAGGGAAAAAAAAGAAAGGAATTCCTGAATTTTGAGGACAACGATTAAGAGGGTTTGGCGTAACATCTGAACTGACAAAAACCTTTTCAAAGATTTATTTTCTTCCATTTCCACTCAGTGTTTGTAACCGGCCAGGCTGGATGGAGTTTAGAGCCAGCTTTGTGTCTCTGTGTCCCATCACACTGGAACTCGTCTCTCCGTAAACATCATCATCAAACGCATCATTTTCATCATCCGCCCAACAGCTGGATGTGATCGAGGCTTTCTCTGCTCCGTCCGTAAGTCCTCTGGAGACAAACGCAGTCTGAGAGCTCAATCCTCCATGCTTCCCTTAAATACCTCCCATGTGTTTCAAATTTATGCCTGAAATTTCTTCCCCAGCTTTGCTTTCCCTAGAAATCATTTCATTGATGGATTTTTATATTAGTCCCCCCAGATGCTACTTGTTTCTGCCATGCCAGCCCCGTGACCTGCTGACATGCAGAGTTAAGTGTTGCGCTGCTGCCCGGGTGCTCGGCGGACGCTTTGCGGTCCATCGCCATGTTGGATTGAGCGCTGTGTGAGACGTCTACTTGGCTCCGGAGGAAGAAAAAACAGAGGAGACGGAGAGATTCAGAGATTCATCACCCCGCCGGCAGCCAGGAACATCCCAACGCTGCTGCCTCGCTCCCTTGGCCCGCCACACGCCCATCAATCATCCTAACTCCTCTCACATCACGTAAGAAACTGCGTATCGGGCCTCGTTAGAGAGCGTGCAGAGCATCCGTTGACCCAGTTCAGACGCTGCCAGGGAGAGTGTTTGGATGTTTACTCGGAGGAAAGGTCCAGGAACGAGATTCATGCATAGCGTTCTGATGATCCAGCTGTTCCACATCTGCCAGACAGGGGAGTCATTCACAGCTGATCGGTTTCTCCCCCGAGTGTGGAGACTTTGCCGCTTTTTTCAAAAAGTTTGAATACGTGTTTTTTGCAGTTTAGGTTTTTATTGTCTGTTTTTCTTCATTGTCACTTTCTCCATTACTTTGGTCCCTTTTGTCAATTTTTCCAACATTTTTGCCATTATTTTCGAATTTTTTGTTGCTTTTTAAAAGTTTTTTCTGTCACCAGTGCTTTCAACATTTGTTTTTATCTTTTGTCACTTTTTCCTATGTTTGCCCCTTTTTCTGACATTTTTGTCAACTCCTGACGCATCATGTATTTTTCTTTGCATGTTAGAGAGCGTGCAGAGCATCCGTTGACCCAGTTCAGACGCTGCCAGGGAGAGCGTTTGGATGTTTACTCGGAGGAAAGACATTCATGCTGCTGGCCCTCCCCCGTCCATCCCTTAATGAATCATGAAGACATAGTTGAAAGTGTCCAGATGCGTTAAAGTGTTCTCATGGAAATCTGGTTACCTCACACTCTGCTGTCTGCTGCTGAAACGCACAGTGATGCACTTCCAGCCCCTCACCTCCCTTTTTACTGCTCTGAAATGTTTCTGGAGAAACTGTTTTAGTGCTATTCATTGAAACAGTTATACACATAAACCTGTTAAAAAAGCCACAAAAAATGTCAAATAAAAGCGACAAAAACATTTGAAAAGCAAAACAAAGTAAGAGTTAATGCCGTAAACATAGTCTTTGTAAATCTTTACAATCATTCCTAGAAACAACCAAGCAGGCCTGCCTGTTGCATTGCACCATTCATATTTTCTTCCAAACTTGACATTTTCAGCATCAAACGTTAGCTTCCTAGCTCGGAGTTTGTTGTTTCCCAAAGCGAACGGAGTTTGAGAACGGAAACCCACAGAGAGAGGAAGGGGAGGGACAGTTATCCTGGAAATGTAATTCACTCCATGCATTCAGGTCAGATTGACAACTTCTCTGATGTCATGAGGAAAAAAATCCAACTATGGACCTTTTTTGACATTTTTGTAGCCTATTTAGCTTTTTTGTCAGACAAAGGGACGAGTGGAAAAACAACAGAAAAGTCAAAAGAAACGTCAGAACATTTCTTATGAAAAGAATTCAATGTTTTCTAGTTTCTTCTTACACATTCAAGCCAGCAATCCAGTGTAGCGTCAGCCTTTCAGCATCCAGCATTCACATTAATTTCTTCATAAATAGCGGTGTGAATGCATTATGGTTTAAAAAGTGCATTCTCTGTCCAAACCATTGTTGTCAAGAGCAACTGGGATGAGATCTTTCAGCCAAACATTACAGAATCCGCTTTAATAACAGCTGGTCTCCAAACAGCCTGGTTCCCATGAAACCCTAACCCCTAACCATAACTACTTACTCATGGTTATTCCCCTGCATATCTTCCTCATCATCCAGCTGTTCTACATCTGCCAGACAGGGGACTCATTCACAGCTGATCTGTTTGAGTCTGGACAAACTTTGCTTATTGTCTTTTGTCGCTTTTTCCGACATTTTTGGCACTTTAGTTTGCGTTGTTGGTCGTTTTTTTCTTCGAAGGTTTTGTCACTTTTTTTAGGGCCTTTCAACGTTTGTTTTTGTCACAACCATTTTTCTCTGTTCTCTTTTGAGGTTTTGACGCATTTTGTCAACGTTTTGGGCACTTTGTTCAGTGTTTTTTGGACGCTTTCAACGCCTTTTTTTCAACGCTTATTTCTACGTTTTTGTTGCTTTTTTCTGCTTTTTTGTCACTTTATTCAACGTTTTTTTTAATTTATTATTATTTCTGCTTTTTTCTCTCTTTTGTCTCTTATTTTACATCCTATGGCCCCAGACAATATCTTACATCATATTTCTGTCTAATTGTTCCCCAAAACATCCCGGTTCCCATGAAACCCTAACCCTAACTAGCTTACACATGTTATTCCACTGCGTATCTTCCTCATCATCCAGCTGTTCCACATCTGCCAGACAGGGGACTCATTCACAGCTGATCTGTTTCTCCCCCGAGTCTGCACACACACACACACATACACAAACGGTCTGCTTCTGGTGGTTGATCAACACAGATATGTGATGATTAGTTTTCATAACGGGCAAGGTGGGTAACACATTGCCATGAGTCCATGAGGCTAATGTTCGATTACTCCACATTGTCATTGTGATATTTTGTGATTACATTCTGAATCTGCAGCTTTCTCTGTCAGGTAAATAGCACAATGTCTTCCTCTGATGTAGAAGTAGCCTACACTGTAAGTCAGTAGTAGGGTATACAGGGGCGTTGCATATGAAGTGGTTTGGGGTCCAATTTGGTTTTGAAGAATTCTACAAGCAGCAATACCACAGGCTAAGCAATCGGCCCATTCCAAACAGGCACATTTTCAACGGGCACTGCACTAGTATGAAACATAATGTTGCGTTACATTTCATGGGAATAGAATAAAAAGTGCCTCTAAAAACCCAATCAAAGGGACAGGAAGCCTCTGAATCTCTCTTCCTGGTCCACAGTTTACACTGAAGTTCATTTTGTGTTCCCAGGCTGCTCCGCTAAATAAAAGAAGAGCAACCAAAACAGAGTTAGACAACAATGACATATATATATATATATATATATATATATATATATATATATATATATATATATATATATATATATATATATATATAGTACAAAGATGAAAACACATCAACAGAAACATGTTTCGTGATCTCCTCGGATCCATATCTGAACTGCAGCAGTAACTGTTGAACGAAGGGATTTTTAATCGCCTGTTAGAAGGCAGAAGTTAATGTGTGTGTCAACATCTTTGTACCTATATGTATGTTTGGTTTACATTCCTGTAATTAGCATCAATGAAAGCGACAAAAACGTTGAAAAAGTGATATAAAGATGGAAGAAGCCATCAGAATCTCTCTCCCTGGTCCACGTGTGCGTTAGTGTGTGTGTCAGCATCTTTATACCTGGCTGTTGGCATATGTACTATATGTGTGTTTTTAATGTGTGTGAACCCTCTCACATTCCTGTTATTAGTGAGTGTTTTGCGAGCCGGGCTCCCAGCATGCACCTGGCAGCCAGTCGCAGCACTCGGGTCTGACCCGACGACTCTGCGTGTTAGTGGTGGCTTCATGGCAGCAGGCAGAGCCTTTCCTCTTTCTTTTTATTATTGTGTGCCCGGCAGCCAGTCGACACGGAGCATCTGCAGGGTCGGAGCACAGCTGCAGCGCAGCAGGCTGCTTATTCTGGGATGGCATGCTGCGAGCCGGCAGAATACTAAACGGTGAAAAGAGGCTCGCCTTGACCTAGAAACCTGCGACTGAAACAACCCAAATACAGAAAGGTGAGGCGGGAGAAAAGCAGCCGGCAGCTTCCTCCGGGTACTGATGCAGAGAAAAAGCCACAATCGGCAAAGAAAGGACAAAAACGGTGAAGAAAGGCTCGCCTTGAGTTGGAAATTTGTTTTCAAAAAAGACCAACTAATAGACTCGTCTCATGAAGTGGCGTATGTATGACACGCCAATTCATATGCCATTATTGGCGTGTTATCAAGACGCGTACTCTCTTTTTAGAGTGTTTATCAGCGCCGTTTGGCCTCCATTGACTTACGTTACCTTGTGATTGCGTGTGAATTTATGCCGTAGCAAGTAGTATGAAAGCCCAAAAATCCGCTTAGGGAGAGTGGTCGGGGGGAGGATGGGTCAAAGACAGGACTTTCACCCAGGAGACCGGGGATCGGGTCCTGCGTGTCACAGTTCTAAACTCAGCCGTCGCTTTTTTCTTTTACTAAATCCAACCCCGTTCTTCTTTTCCTAAACTCTTCCTGTCCGCTGTATACGCCGCTCAAAATGCGTCCAGATAACACGCCACTTGGCTTTAGAAAGTGGGGGTGTATGTTTAAGCGAAGTCATGATGTCATGTTGGGGAAAAAGACACGCCTTGAATCTAGGAACTGATCTAGAAACCTGCGACTGAGAAAACCCAAATACAGAAACACAGAGGAGCAGATTTCGGGGAGGATGCAGGCGATATGTCCCCCCAATATTTAGAAAAAGTAGATCTGTCCCCCCTCACAAAAAATGAAAGACAACCCACTCCCTAAAAGATGTAAAAGTGGGAATGAAGTGTTTGATGCTTAAAGTGTAATGAGGGCTGACCCCCAGGATATAATGTTGAAACCGAGCCTACTCCTTCGGAGAAAAGAAGCCGACAGCTGATGGACATTTGCTGAGTCATATTTAAGAATCCTTCCGCTTTTTTCAATCCATTCTCAGGAACTGATCCGTATGATATCGTACGAAAACGTATGCACAACAATTTGTATGATGTCGTAAAATTACAGCCTGTTGAGACTGGATCAAAACTGCTGTTTTCATGTACAAATTCCACACAAAGGGGCTTTCAAACGCACCGAAATGACGAAGCATTTCGTAGGCTATGGCCGAGGATGCTTTTTCTTTTTGGAAAATAAACTTGCAGCTTAATGCAGTGGATATTTGGTTGTTTTGGGATGGGAGTGCTTGTGTTTGGTCCTTTGTGGCTGTGAGGGAGCGTGGTGTGTGTTTCTGCTAGGTGTGTCTGAAGAACAGATGAACAGATGTTATCCCCCCCCCCCCCCGTGTATCTGTGGGTTTCTGGTGCAGAGGCTCTGACTCACTGCATCACAGAGAAACTTCAGAGGTTTCTAGCTAGGGCGAGATCAAGAGCACACGAGTGCAAGAGGGATTACAGCTGGCAGATACCTTTACACAATTATTCATCCAAAGGACATTGTCTGTCTGAGCGCGACGTCAAGTACTCTCCCTCCGTCTGAAGTGGAATAGAGTGGATGGTCATATCGTACATTTGAAGTTTGTTGCTCTCTTGGCAGTCTGGCTTTGGTAGTCTTGCACCAATGGTTGAAATATTTAGCTTAGTTAGTTTGTATTCTTTGTAAATCTTTACAATCATTCCCGGAAAGAACCAAGCAGGCCTGCCTTGTTGCACAAACCACATTTTCTTCAAATGTAGTCATTTTCAGCATGTAGCTCGAAGTTTGTTGTAGTTTCCTGAAGCAAACCGAATTTGAGAACGGACACGCACAGAGAGCAGAGGCTGGAAATATACTTCCGTTGATCCAGAGTACCCTCTTGGAGACGGAAATGATCAGAAGCAAAATGAAACAAACAAACTAATGGTGTGTTCACACCAGCTGTGTTTCATGCAAATTGTACTTTGAGAACATGAGCGAGAATTAAGCGCAACGCTGTCGCAAAAGTCTATCAGTGTTGAGATTCTCTGGCATATTGCATAGCCTGGATCGGCCCAAACTTCATTCAATTCAATTTTCTTTATAGTATCAAATCATAACAGAGTTATCTCGAGACACTTTACAGATAGAGTAGGTCTAGACCACACTCTATAATTTACAAAGCCCCAACAATTACAGTAATTCCCTCAAGAGCAAGCATTATAAATGGCTATTGCGACAGTGGCGAGGAAAAACTCCCTCTTGGGAAGAAACCTCGGCAGACCCAGACTCTTGGTAGGCGGTGTCTGACGGGGACGGTTGGGGGTGTGAAGGCGATAATAGTTGCATTGAAGATAGTGGAACAGTGACTTTGAAGGTAGTCGTTGTAGTTCATGTCACAGCAGGACGTTGCGGGATGAAACGTGGCGCTGCAGAGCACGGGTGGGTGCAGCAGACGCAGCAGGACGCGGCCGGGCGTTGAACATAAGGTCTCCGGGGAGTAAACTCCCCAGAGCTAGGTTAGTAACAAGCAGTTCTGGGACAGGATGCATACAAAAGGAAACAAATGAAAACATTGATGAGAGGCTGTACTGGCCTGCCCCCCTCTACTCACACTATATTATTGATTTATATGATCAATAAATCTGATGACTACGAAGAGAAGCAGGTGGGCCGGGTTAGGCGGACGCTGCAACTCCTCACTTCTTAACTATAAGCTTTATCAAAGAGGAGAGTTTTCAGTTTACTCTTAAATGAGGCGATGGTGTCTGCCCCCAGAACCCAGACTGGGAGCTGGTTCCACAGGAAAGGAGCCTGGTAGCTGAAGGCTCTGGCTCCCAGTCTACTTTTAGAGATTCTAGAAACCACAAGTAACTCTGCATTCTGGGAGTGGAGTGCTCTAGTGGGACAATAAGGTACTAAGAGCTGTTCTAGATAGGATGGTGCTTGACCATTTAGGGCTTTGTAGGTCAGGAGAAGGACTTTAAAGTCAATCCTGTATTTTACAGGAAGCCAATGCAGAGAAGCTAAAACAGGAGAAATATGATCTCTTCTCTTAGTTCTTGTCAGAACACGTGCTGCAGCATTCTGGATCAGCTGGAGAGTCTTAAGGGACTTATTTGAGCAACCTGACAGTAGGGAATTACAATAGTCCAGCCTGGAAGTAACGAATGCATGGACTAGTTTTTCCACATCGTTTTGAGACAGGATATTCCTAATTTTGGCAATGTTACGAAGATGAAAAAAGGCTGTTCTTGAGGTTTGTTTTAGATGGCCGTTAAAGGATATATCCTGATCAAAAATAACTCCTAGATTTCTGACAGTTGTGCTGGAGGCCAGGACAACACCCTCCAGAGTAGCTATATCTTTAGATAATGAGGTTTGGAGGTGTTTAGGGCCCAGCACAATAACTTCAGTTTTGTTACAGTTTAACATCAGAAAATTATAGGTCATCCAGGATTTTATATCTTTAATACATGCTTGAAGTGTAGCTAACTGACTTGTTTCGTCTGGTTTGATTGACAAGTATAATTGGGTGTCGTCCGCATAGCAGTGATAGTTAATTGAGTGTTTCCTAATGATATTACCAAGAGGAAGCATATACAAGGAGAACAAAACTGGTCCAAGCACCAAGCCCTGTGGAACGCCATGCATAACCCTCGCGTACTTGGAGGATTTATCATTAACATTAACAAATTGAGATCGATCAGAAAAATAAGACTTAAACCAGCTTAGTGCAATTCCTTTAATTCCAACTAAGTGTTCCAATCTCTGTAACAGGATTGTATGGTCAATAGTGTCAAATGCAGCACTAAGATCTAGTAAAACAAGTATGGAGACAAGTCCTTTGTCTGCAGCAGTTAGAACGTCGTTAGTAATTTTCACCAGTGCCGTCTCTGTGCTATGATGCTTTCTAAATCCTGATTGAAAGTCTTCAAATAAGCTGTTGCTATGGAGAAAATCACATAACTGATTAGCAACCACCTTCTCAAGGATCTTGGAGAGAAAGGGAAGGTTAGATATAGGTCTATAGTTTGCTAAGACCTCAGGATCTAGGGTGGGTTTTTTCAGAAGAGGTTTTATCACAGCTACTTTAAATGACTGCGGTACATAACCTGTTAATAGAGACATATTGATCATATCTAGTAGAGAGGTGTTAACCACGGGTAACGCTTCTTTGAGTAATCTCGTTGGGATGGAGTCTAAGAGACAGGTAGATGGCTTTGCTGAAGATACCTTTACCATTAGTTGTTGAAGGTCTATAGGATAAAAACAGTCTAAGTAAATGTCAGGTCTTCAGAAAACAAACATTTTAACAGTTGTTTGCTTGTCTTTTGTAGACAGACAAAAAGCATGCAACATGAGATGGTACAGTTAACTTTATGTTAATATGTGGATAATCAAAAATGTATTCTTATTTTTTCAAATTAGTGCTACTGCACAATCTTTCCACGTACCCCGGATTGGGAATCACTGACGTACCGTATGAACAGACCCTCTGTACGCTGCCAGCGACTGTGACCCACCTGAAAATAAACTCTCTCTCTCTCACAGTCACACATATTCATACCCTTTCTCTTAAACTGAAAATAAAGAGTAGTCCTGCCTTTACACACTCTATAAATCTCTCTCAGTCAGACATATGGCTTTCGTATGTGCTCAGGGTGACTTTTCTGTCATCCGATGACGATTTGCTTGGACAAGAGCCCACAGAGAGAGCGTTGGATACAGTTTGGACATTACGTAAACACCAAGGGAAGCCGAATGCCTGGAAAGTTAGCAACATCTGGAGATTCAGCAGAAGGGAAAGGGATTAACGCTTCATCCTTCTTCCCTCAAGACTGTTTTCAGAGAGAGGGAGAGCGAGAGAGAGCCCAGAGAAGGAAAGGCAGAGCAAGGTGAAGCAGGATCCCTCTAGATTTATTCACACAGCTACAGCATTTCAGCCTCCGAGCACCGAGGCAGAAATGGGGAAAAGGTTCAGATATCAGAGCTTCAATGAGCGTTAAGTCTGAGGGAAGGAGAGGAAAAACTAACTCATTGCCGGATGAAAATCCTCCATGACCCTGTCACCTGTGGACATGTTTTCTAGCGTTAACATGTGTCAGCCTCGACTGAACGTAAAAGTGCTAAAATAACCGTTCAGGGGGCTCCAAACTTTGTTATATCCGAAGAGTTTATATCTTTCTCAAGGCTGCTTCTTAGGGTTGCATTTCTCCAAAAGTTCAATCTGTCTCAACTTCATTACAACATTGAAGGAAAAACAAAACAAAAAAAGAATTCTCAAATCCCCAAATTGAAGTTCTAACACCTACCCAACAAACTAATAGTTGGATATTGGGATCCAGCTCTACTTCTTACCAGTAAATAAATGTTTTCCAAAGATTTCAGACAGAAAATGAAGCGTTTGACACTCAAAAACTTTGAAATGATGACCCCCAGACCACCTGTTTATAATGTGTCCCCCCCAATGTTGAAACTAAACCAACTTGGTTCAGACGTTCACGACGAAGCAGTAAGAGACTTCCCTCCCTCAGGCCTTCCTGTCCTCTTGCTTCATGTGTGGCCCATTGTTGTGTGTCTGTCTGTGCATGCTTTCCCCCAATGAGTGTGTGTCGAGACTGCATGCTGGGCTCATGTGAGTCAGTGTTAATGAAAGGGCTTTGAGGTTTACCTTCAGAGACCGAGAGAAGACCAATCAGCAGTTCACTTTTTAGGCTGACACAACAGTTGATGCTAGCACTTGTGGCACAGTGTGAGCTCTCTCAGATGAACTTGTGTAACACTTCATCCATTCCCAATGTTTGTTCCAAATGTATAACCAGGGCGTGATTTGTGAAGAAAGCAGAGGGGGGATGTTTTTTGATTGCGCAAAACAAAACATAACATAACATAACATGCAAGAATTAAATCCCCCTTCCAATAGCACCATGGATATAGAGCCACTCGGCCAGCCATGCCCAAACACTAGAACATTAGCTCAAAATGAGATGTCAACATTGGGTACATTTTGATTCCACCAGGGATAAAAATAATTGAGCATAGGGAGGGATATGTAGACCAGAAAGGGAGAAATCCCACGCATCCCCCCCAGATAACCGCACCCTGTGTATAACACTATTTATTATATAAAAGTGGATATTGATTATTTCTTTCAACTGAAATGTCTATATTTAGATTGTTTTGGTCAGCTACAACTACTAGCTAGGCTGCTACTACTTGGATTGAAGCTGAATGTTTCAACCATAAATCTGTTAAATAGTTAACTATTTCAACAGCTAGCTAAATATTTCAAGTTTTTGATTGTTTTTTAGCACCTTTTCTTAATGCTTTTTTTTCAGTTTTCAACTGGCCACCCTGCCCCCCCCCCCCCCCTCTATAACCGCCCTTGTAGCTCCTCCTGTTGCGTCTCCTTCACTCATTCCTGCCTGCAAAACTCCACACAGCGCACCGGCATTTAGGAGTTAAGACACACACTTTTCCCGGAGGATTTTACTTCTAAATCTGTGTTCTGTGTCTCCTCTGTGCACATTTCTACAGATTGCAACCCCAACTTTGTTCATTGCCTCGTAGAACTTTCCGTTTTTTTGTTCTAGTTTCAATTTAGCCTAACTGCGGTTTCTGGACTTTATCCACGTTAAAATGGAATATGAGGAGTTCCCCAGGGAGAGGCGTTCGAGATTTTGAGGTAAGAGCTTTCGTGTTTCTTTACAGGGATTTGAGCTGAAGTTATGGAATATTTAGGGAGCACTTTTGGCTGAAACTCTCGTGCGTATTTCACCGCATTTGATCCATTTACGCGCTGATGCAGGCAAACAGTCGATCACCCACAAAAACTTGAGCCAAATTTGCAGCAGCGCTGCAGGGAATTAGGTTTTACCTCTGAGGCATTATGACTGTCATCTGAGACGTTTTATTCCAGTTTTATTTAAGCAAGCACATGAATAAGTTATTGCTAAGGAAGCAAATAAGAGACAACAATTTTAGCAGCCAATGAATAGTTCAATAGTGAAATATTCTACTTTGAATATCATGTTTCTATATTTCTTTTGGATTCACGTCTTTGAAATTAAAGTTTCTTGATTTGCAATTTCAAAAGGTGGGTTTAATGGTCACAAACTCAGATTCCCAAATTCAAGTTAGAACTCACTGCCTTTGGATATTAGAATGGCAAGCATTTTTGTTTTTAGAAACTAATAGACTTAGATATATACTTATTATATTTATTTAATTAAATTAGACTATTTTGATAAGGGCACAAAGCCGCTTTCCATTTGAGTTTGTTGACAGATACAAAACAATGTTAGAGAGCTTTTTATTTTTTTTTACTCAGTAATGGATGTGATTTCAACTGTAGCAAAGTACAATACATAAAACTAAACCTACTTAAACGTACAATATGTAACTTTCTGCCGCTAGGGGTCGCTCAACCAAAACAATGGACGGTAAAACTGGACTTTTGATGACGTTGTAAAGTTGCGGGAATTATGGGAGTTTTTAGTGTTAAACACCTTCGCTGCTGGTTAGAATGCATCAGTTCACGGACGAGTATACCCATTCAAGTTTATTCACGTTTATTTACGTTATTCTAATAAAATAGCTGCAGTTTCCCCAACATAATTACGTTTTTCTTGATTAGATTTTTATTTGTAGCTGACCAGTTAGCTAGTGAGCCAGCAAGCTAACAGTAGCCAGCAGCTAAAACACAAAATATTTCACATATCAATGTCACCTTTTGGATGGTTTCAACACTTGGGCGGACGGGGTTTGTTGTAACGCTAGCTAGCTACTAAACGAGGCTGAGAGACGGGTGTGGGTGGGGATTGTCGGGGGAATCTCCGCGACAGTGAGCCAGGACGTTTGATGCCTGTTGTGCAGCAGCAGAACATCTCCCAGCTGACCGGAATTATCTCCCCTTCACTTTTCAGTAATCTTAACTTTTCGTTTTGGTGCTTAACCCACCTTTTGTCAGGTTAATTTAGCTAACCGTAAAGACAGCTAAACGTGAAGGGGGGAGAAATTCGGCAGGGAGGAGATTTTCGGCACATACACCGGTAGCGCTACGGACATGTAGCTAGCTACCGCTATGGATGGCCGCTGTTGTGACTCGGTGCTGGGTCTGATATAGTGTGTTTCCCGATGTTTAATTAAACTGCCGTTAGCGTCGTAAACACCAGTCACTGGAGATAAGTTCTGGCCGGGGGGGTTGCTGTAATGGAAGTAGCTGGCTGATAGCTGACTGGGGGCTAACGGTAACTAGCTAGCTATATGTCCCGGGGCTGTTGTCAGCTGTCATCCCGACTGAGTCTCTCTGCGCCGGGGGAGTGAGGCAGACAGATCGGGGTGTGCTAGCTGGCTAAATTAGCATTAGATTAATCGTCTATCTATACAGCTAACGTTAACGTTACTAGTGAAGTTATGCGTGGGTTAGCTCAGTCCTGTTAGCTGTGGTCGAAACAGTCATACTAAAAATAACTATTAGCGTGTTGAACGATGTTGTAACCTCAATTTTACCCACAAAGCTTTAGCATCAACGTTAGCACATTGTAGTAACGTCAAGCTGGTATCGATATTGAACTTTCAAAATAGATAAGGTCTCTGTTGTATTGCTGTGATAAAATGGGGGATGTAATTAATCACAAAATGATGCTGTATGGCAAAAAAAAGCAGTATTACGGTTACAAGTATTTTTTCTGTGACATTGTATGCTTTACAATTACTCCTGAACGTATCATCTTGGTGCCAGTGTTCTGACGGAAGTTAGAGTAACTGGAGGGTGAAAGGTTATATGACGCCACTGACGGGCGACTAAAGGAAACGTGCCGTGTCTGAAAATAAAATAACAGATTTCTCTGGGTTTGACATTTGGTGGAAACATTTAGTATAGTGTAAGAACACAACTCATAAAAATATATAACATAGGTATTTTTAGACATTTTAAAGCAGAAATGTTACATATTGTACCTTTTAAGTAAAAGAACAGGTTTTAAAAACTACTTTAAAAAGTGAAAATACAATAAAAACTACTCAATTACATTAACGTAAGTAAATGTAGTTAGTTACTTTACACCTCCGCCTGAAACCGACCTAACCGGTACGCTAAACCTGGTAGTGAAACAAACCGGACTTTGGCGTCAAACGTGTTCGGGCACGGTTTAATTGGGCCAAGTGTGAGTGTACCCTGAGGTGCATCGTCTAAATTGCAATTGGAAATTGTTCCATTTACAATCATTGAGTTATAAGCCAAAACGCTTTTAGCTTGATTATAGCGCCGTAATGGCTGATCTTCACCCAGTCTGGTACAGAGCCTCAGAGTGGCATCGTGAAGAAGTTTTCCGTTGATAGCATTTTGTTTGGCAGAGATATGCTAAATGTTGTGTTTGATAGCTAGCTAAAAAAACAGAATTGACTGCTTTCCATTTAAGAAGTCGGAATATCGTATTTCACAGCTCTAGCCAGGTTAGCTATTGTTAGCAATTTCAGTTGATAACAATGCATTATGCTGTATTTTGTGCAAACAGTGTAGAAACATGTCAACAGATAAAAGTAGGATAGGACTGTATGTACAACTGATTTACTGAGACACTAGTTAGACAAAGTGCTAATAAACAATATGTTACTACAGCTGTCACTCCTGTTGATGCACAGGGCAGCTGTGTTGGATTTTTGCTATCGTTCCATTTGAAGTTTCCGATTTAGAACTCGCAAAGTCCGACTTCCTAGTACAAATGGAACGCACCATAATGAATGTGTGATGTGTTGGTAACATTATCGTTGCAGTTATTCCACGGGCAGCTGCTGTAACTAATTGAAGATGGAGCTTCCGGTCGTATGCATCCTCCACACTCTGCTGCTGATGGTGCCTAATGTTGCCCCGGTGCCCCATGTTGCACCGGCGCCCTGCCCCCGGCCCTGCTCCTGCCCCCAGCCTGCTGAGCTCCACTGCACCTTCCGTTCCCTCCTCTCCATCCCAGCAATTGTTTCCAAACATGTGGAGCGCATCAATCTGGGGTCAGTGAAGAAAATAATCCACAGATAAGGGTTAGGGTCTCTGCTTTCTGCTTCTTCGGCATTGCCAGTTACTGCCCACTTTTTGAATGGCTCAGGTTACAAAAGTGATTTTCTGGAACCACGCTGTTAAGCTCTATACCATTGCTATTCAATTGGACTAAATTTAGGCTACATCTACTAGGTTTTGGTTTCAAAAGGAATATCATTCCCCCTGCTCTGGTGTTTCCCCCTCTCATTCACCCTGCTCTAGTGTTTCCCCCTCTCATTCCCCCTGCTCTGGTGTTTCCCCCTCTCATTCCCCCTGCTCTGGTGTTTCCCCCTCTCATTCACCCTGCTCTGGTGTTTCCCCCTCTCATTCCCCCTGCTCTGGTGTTTCCCCCTCTCATTCACCCCTGCTCTAGTGTTTCCCCTCTCATTCCCCCCTGCTCTGGTGTTTCCCCTCTCATTCCCCCCTGCTCTGGTGTTTCCCCTCTCATTCCCCCCTGCTCTGGTGTTTCCTCCTCTCATTCCCCCTGCTCTGGGGTTTCCCCTCTCATTCCCCCCCTGCTCTGGTGTTTCCCCTCTCATTCCCCCCTGCTCTGGGGTTTCCCCTCTCATTCCCCCCTGCTCTGGTGTTTCCCCCTCTCATTCCCCCTGCTCTGGTGTTTCCTCCTCTCATTCCCCCTGCTCTGGGGTTTCCCCCTCTCATTCCCTTTGCTCTGGGGTTTCCCCCCTCTTAGAGCTTAGATCGGGCCCAAAAAATCAAGCCCGACCCTGCCCAAGCCCGAGCACCTTGTGTCCGAGCCCGGCCCGGTCCGACACATTAACTGTAATTATGAGCCCGAGCCCGATTTAAACCCGACATTTTTTTTTATACGTGGGCCGTTATAACTGATGTTCTCAACTAGTACAATTCAGACAGAGTTGTGTGAACTGCAGAAATCTGGCTCGGGCCGAGAATCTAAACTCTACCCCCTCTCATTCCCCCTGCTCTGGTGTTTCCCCCTCTCATTCCCTCGGTGTTTCCGAGCCCCTAAACCGGAGAAATTTGGAAACACTTCTGACCCGTTTTGGTTCTGAATCTGCGGGGTTGTGTTTCAAATAGAGACCTTTGGCAACAGCGACACTGACGCCAACGTTTCTCCTCCTGATTGGGTCTTAGCGGTCAAGACGTCTCGTTCTCCGAGACTAAAGCTACTAACGTTACCAAGGCAACGACCAGTCTACACGCTGCCTCCTGTTTATGTCCAGTATACCAGAATGTTGATGAGATATGAGGTTTGAGCATGTTAGTTTAAACAGAAATTAGTTATTCTACTGGAGATAAAAACACTTGGTGCACCGAGATCACTTTTGACTCAAAACTTAACACTTAAAAACCAAAACGTAGAAATGTGAATGGAGCCTCAATTGGGCCGTATTTTAAAACAAAGCAATTTACTGGGGCCACACATTTTCAGTGGGAAGTAAAGCAGCACGTAATGACAATCCAATCCAACACAAATAAATGCAATGAATATAAAAGTTTCCTTTTAAAATTTGGTGACATCTGACACAGGCACATCAAAAAGTGCAGCCCAGACAGGTTTAAACCGATGGCTTTCATTCTCAATTTTGCGCTTCAGGGTTGAGAAAGACATGTTTTTTTGTTTTTATCACAGCATTACTACTTCTGCCATTAGCACTACATTAAAATAACAACATTCGAAACAACGTGCTGCATTCTGTGTTGAATGTTACTCTGCTATGGCGGAGTGTTGCATTCACGATCTTTACTACTATGTAGGAACATCTGTAGGCTTGGTTTTTCTTCATAGAAAAACAGATTTCATTTTACCCAGGCCCATGTATTGTTTCTAATGTATTGTTTCTCACATATGGGTTGCACTCTGGTTTTGTTGTTTCAGGTTCAACAGCATTAATAAGATTACAGACAAATCTCTGGCTGGTCTGAGGAAGCTGGAGCTTCTGATGATCCATGGGAACGACATCCACAGTCTGCCTCATGGAGCGTTCAGGGATCTTACTTCACTACAGGTACAGAGACTAAAACACGCCGTACAAAATGATATCTGGGAAGACACTGAACACCAATGAGGAATCCACATTAAATTACTTTTTACTTAACTGGAAAAGATCAAAAGACCCATGTCTGGATTTCGTTAATCGATATCAAATCACTTCAACAATGATTAATTTTAATTGAAGAATAAATTATTTTAACCCAGCCCTAGTTTTACTTTTCTATTATGTCTCTTTATTGTCATTTGGGGTCGTTGGTAGTTGTTTGGTGTATGTTTGTAGTAGTTTCAGTCAAACAACAAGAACAGATTTTAATTGGAGAATAGATTAGTTTAACCCGGCCCTGTTCATAATATCAAATGTTGACTTGTGTCAATGTTTCTCCTCACTGGTCGTTGGTTTAGATGTTGAAGATGAGCTACAACAAGCTGAAGGAGATCAACAGACACACCCTTCAGGGTCTGTGGTCCTTGGCCCGGTTGCACCTGGACCACAACCGCCTGGAGTTCATCCACCCTGACGCCTTCCACGGCCTCACCTCACTGCGGCTGCTGCAGCTGGAAGGTGAGTCCCAAGTCACTACACTCTGCACTAGCCTTCATCCTGGACTTTACATCTGGGTTGTTCTCACACTTTCCAAATATTCTTTTTTGACATTTTTGGCTCTTTTTTTCAAAAAACATTTAGCTAACTTTGAAATATTTTGCTAGCATTTATAATAATTAGCCAAGAGTTAAAATAGTAAGCTAACATTTGAAATAGTTAGCTGTTTAAGTAGTTGGATAACGGTTGACATAATTAGATAACAGTTGAAATAGTTAGCTAACTCTTGAAAAAGTTGGATAACATTTAGCCAACCCTTAAAATATTTAGGTTGAAATTGTTAGATGAAAGTTAAAATAGCTAACAGTTGAAATAGTTAGCTAACCGTTGAAATAGTGAGGTAACGGTTTAAATAGTTGGATAACAGTTGTGTAAGTGTAACTTCCTGTGTCAATAAAGCCTTTTTTGATTCTGATTACGAAGGCAACCGGCTTCAGCAGCTACACCCAGACTCCTTCACCACCTTCACTCTGATGGGACACTTCCACGTCTCCACGCTGAGGCACCTCTATCTGTCGGACAACGGGCTAACGTCGCTGCCCTCCCGGTTGTTTGCAGCCATGCCTCAGCTGGAGAACCTGTACCTCCACGGGAACCCGTGGACATGCGACTGCAACATGCAGTGGCTCCGTGTCTGGTATAAAAGCTCGCCAGGTTAGACTTTGACTTTCTGTCTTTCTCTACTTTAGTCTTGGCATTAAAGTTTAAAGTTGATTTCTGTTTTTTTGACATTTGTGGCACTTTTTAACATTTGGCCTTTTTTCAATGCTTTTTTGTCACTTTTTTGATGTCTTGTTTTGACATTAGTGCTTTTTTTTAGATGTTTTGACATTTTTGGTCTATTTTCAACATTTTTGACACTATATTAGACTTTTTTGGCGCTTCTTTCTGCATCAAGGTCTTATTTGACAGTTTTGTTGTATCTGTCTCCAGGTGTCTTGAAATGTAAGAAGGACAGGGCCCTTCCTGGTGGCCAACTGTGTCCCATGTGCTCCTCTCCCAGGCACCTCCAGAGTAAAGATCTCCTGGTTGGGGAGAACCTGGTCTGCAGCAGCCCCGTCATCAGCTCCCTTCACCGGACTTCCCCGCCTGATGACGTCGAGAGTGAAGTCATGACCAGGGAGGACTTCAGGGAACCATTTGGAAATGTCTCTTTAGGCCTGTCAGACGAGCATGGGAATCAAGTGGACTTGGAGTGTGGTATTGGCGAGCCAAGAGAGTTTACCAAGATCAACTGGGAGCAACTAAACAAACTCCAGTTGGCCTCCAACATCACTTTGTCAGTGGATCTAGAATGCCCCGTTGATAGAGAAAAGTATGAGCAACTGTGGAGGCTGATTGCATACTACAGCAATGTGCCAGCCCACCTACGAAGGGATGTGATGCTCAGAAAAGAGCCTCATCCAACCTATGTGTACAAACAGGACTCTGAGAAGGACACCCAGTACTACACAGGTGTTAAAGTTAATATCATGGCCCAGCCGGCATGGCTGATGCAGACATCTGCAGACCTTCAGCTGAACAGATTTCAATCGTCAGCCAAGATGGTAAAACTGACCCTGAGCACGGATTTTTCAGAGACAGTGGAGGCGGAGCTGGTGCAGAGACAGAGCAGGACATGGGTCATGATTGAGTCAACAAACATAACTCGGAAAGTGTTGAGTGCTATCCTGGGAAGTGTGAGTCAAATGTACTGTAATGTGCACAGTTCTGGCCAACCGGTGATCAACTGGATGCTGCCGAATGGCTCAAAGGTGGAGGCACCGTACAGCGGTCCAGACAACAGGGTGTCTGTGTCCAGCGATGGACGGCTGGACATTAAAGCTGTCAGCCACACAGACGCTGGAATTTACTACTGCATTGCCAAGGTTCATGGAGACCTTGCTGTCATGCCTTTCTATCTGTCTGTGCAGGAATCCTCCAGCCCTCCCCCAGGGGAGGATGCCTCAATTACACCTATTGAGGGATTCACAGGCAACCCTGTTTCCCTGCCTTGCACGGCATCTGGTTCTCCTGATGCTGAAATTAACTGGATTCTACCCAACCACAACATTGTTAGTTTCCAAGCCAACTCCTCCAGAGCTTTGGTCGATTCCAACGGCACTCTACATATCCCACGAACTCAGTTAATGGACAGTGGTTATTATAAATGCATTGCAGTTAATCAACATGGCGTGGATACGCTGGCTAGAAAAATCACTTTCATGCAGCGCAAAGGGACAATTAGGCCATTGAAGACGTTTCCAGCAAGGCCTCAGTCGGCTTCAGGGGTGAACACTCAGATTAAAGTCCCCACAGAGAATACAGAGGATGCTTCAGGGGATATTGAAGTTACTCATTTGGGGGCTCCGTTGAGCCGCTTGGATCCTCTGAGAAGGAGAGTTCCCGGGGTTTTGGCTCCTGGAAGGAGAGGCGTTTATCCATCAAGGACTATGCGAAGGAGACCAGCAGTGCTGCGGAAATCAACAGTATCACATGTCGAAGACAGGAGGAAGGTTAACATGTCAAAGAGTAAAATAGACCCAGAGAAATGGGCTGACATTTTGGCTAAGATTAGAGATCGAAATGCTGATCGAAATACTGTGACACCTCTCCCAGTTCAGTATACAACAGAGAGGAAATTGACACAGCAGACTACAGAATTGCAAGATACTTTTGAGGGATCATCTGATGGCATGACTGACTTCACAACACCGCACACTCCAACACAATATACACAAATGAAAATGGATAAACACATCACAACCCAAGACTTGAATTGGGATCTACACACAACTTCAAACAGTGTGTTTTTCCTTCCACAGGTGACCACATCTGTTCCCCTACATGCTGTCACTTTCTGGCAGGCTAACACAAACACTGCAAGCAGCAGCGGTACATTTTCTCTACAAGAGAACCATAGCACAAATGCAGATGTTGACAGAGTCAAAACAGCTGATGGATCTAAGGCCTTGCAGAGGAGCGGGAATACGGATAGACCGAATGTTCTTGCCAGCTCTAATCATGACCGAGAACTCTCTTCAAGGGGAAGTGAAATTATACCTTCGGTCAACCCAAATGAATCAGAAACAAACCAAGAGGAAAATGGGAAATATAAGGACACACTTGATGGTTTGCAAACCCAAGCAATGCTCACAACAGTATCTCAAACTACTAGACTTGTATTAGAAACAAACCAAGAGGAAAATGGAAAATATGTTCGTGGGACTGCAACAACTTCACAGTCGCACACTCCGACAAAGGACACAACAATTGACTTGCAATCCCAAGAAAAGCTCACAACAGTTTCTCCAATAACTACACTTGTATTTACTACTACGAAAAGGATTGGGTCTGAAGAACAATCGCCCCCGCGCCTACGACAAACTAACTCCAGGAGAAGGAATGGTGGTCGCCGGAGAAAGCCAAACAAAAGGAAACAAAAGCTGAATAAACCCACCCAGTTTATTGCCACCACACGTGCAAATGCTCCAAGGACTACTGCCTCCACTCAGCTAAAAATAAATTCATTAGAAGTTACAACAGCCAATTTAAATACCACTGTTCCATTCAGAGGCAGCCAAGCAACGTCATCAGGCAGACTGAGTCATGAAGAAAGCACAGTCTCAGGGCATAACGATGAGGCAGCCACCAAATTCTTTTCACTGCACCCCGAAACAAATGAAAGCCATTTACCCCTGGCCAAACCGCTATTCAAAAGCACATCACCAGCACCATCATTTCCAACCGCCTCTCCAGAAAAGGGTCACGGAAAGACAAGTTCTCACATAGCCTTGAGAATCTCAGAGAATGCGTCTGCTTCAGAGCGCTCGGATATGTTCACATCAATCACTCAGTGGAGGTTTACAGGCAGCCCTCTTTCACCTGTTAAACCCTTAGAGGAAACACAAAGGGTAAGCATTACGGGAGACCTTGGACCTACGCCACGCTCTGGCAATTCCATGGGGGGGTTTCACGCTGTAATGCAAATGCAAACAGATGTCAGGCAGAATGAATCAGACCATCAATACATACCCATGGAAAAAGGTGAACAGATGCTTTTGAAAGAGACTGACAAGCATTCTTCTCTGCTGCTGCCAACCCTGTCCGCCTCAGCTGCTTCCTTGATGGAGCGTGAAATCAGGACAACTTCTGAATACACGTCAAGTGGCTTTATCAAAACATGGCTGAGCATGCTTTTTGAGGGTGATTCGGACACCAATCAGATTACCACAAATAAATCTACAATACCTGAAAAATCCTATCATAGTTCAAGTAAAAATAAAACCACAAGTAGTGAGTTAGAGTTAGAACGCCATCCTAAAGAAACTACAAACATAGGAAGTAATGTTGATGACCTTTTTACAAGTACCGTCATTACAAAACCTCCCTCTGCTACTTCATCAAGGCCTGATGCTGTGATCCCATCTACAGTGGCACCACATGTATCGCTACCCAAAACATTGTCCACAGGCGCAGAAATGGGCCCTTCATTGAGGGCCACAACCGAGGAGGCTCCCAACATTCAACATGTCATTCCCAACAACCAAAATATCCAACACATCATCACATCAGACTTCTATCCTGCAACTCAGCCAACTGACCCCAAACTGGCTCTATTTATGAGTACAAATCCAACTTCCCCAGCCCTAATTTTGACCAGCGGGCAGACAATCAAGCAGACGGCCACCCCTGCACCAACAATTACTGCAATCCCAATTTATCCATTCAGAGAGGGACTTTTAACAAGCACTCAAGATGTGTCCAGAAAGCAACAGCTGCCTGGACAAGGATCTATTCCAAGAGGGAAGCCAAGGATCACTAAAGGCAATTTCCAGACTTTGACTGTGGAAGCTGAAACAGATGCTCAGCTTCCCTGTGGGGCTGAGGGTGAGCCAATGCCCTTCCTGTCATGGACTAAAGTTGCAAGTGGTATGTATGACTCAACCTCTCAACAACTCAGTATGTTATGTACATCAGGTCAGGCTTTTGACTTCCTTCTTTACAAGCACTACAGAAAATGGGAATAATTATTGAATCAGCGTAATCACATAGTAAATAAGAGCATGGGTGTACTTGGGGCGGAGGGGGTGAGGGGGGGGGGGGGGGCTAATCAAATTGAGTGTTGCGTTATAGCACACATGGACAGAGATTGCTTGCTTTATAGATTCAAGACATTTATTCGTCACATATACATACGTATCTAGTAAGAATGTATTTGCCCAGCTATAGTAAAACTATATGGAACTTGAAAAATCTGAAGAAGTAACTTTTTCCAGCTTGGTCCAGAGATGATATGTACCAAATTTGGTGATGATTGTTCCAAACTTTTAGGGGTAGCAAAGAAACAGATTTGGTCACAAGTCAAAATGGCAGAAAATTGATCAAGATGCAAATAGGCGTGGCTTATAAGGATAGATCTGGACCCACAGCATTCAGGAAAAAAGAATGTTGTTTCTGAGACATACGAATCAAAAGTTACAGGCCAACATGTAAAGTTTGTTGTCATAACACCACCATATGGTCAAATTGCACCAAATTCGTCAGAAACCAATGGGAGACGTCATGGATGCTACGTCCAGTAATTTAACAGTGTATACATTTAATATGTCTTCCCCTTACGCATATACTATGTGTTAGAAAACACTTATATTTATAATTTTCTCTCTTTCCGTTCATGCAGGAACGAGTATCGCTCAGAACACCAGGGTTCTTTTGAAGGTTTTGTCGTTTTATTTGACTTTTGTCGCTATGTTTTACGTTTTAACTCGATGAGTCACTTTATATTAATATGTTAGAGAGTTTCTGTGTGTTTTCCTGTGATTCCTAATATATTTTCATGAAACATTTTTCTAATATACTTAAAAATTCTCTTTTAATTCATGCAGGAGCGAGTATCGCTCAGAACACCAGGATCCAGAGGTTCGAAGTCCATCCAAACGGTACCTTAATCATTAGGAACACACAGCCCACAGATAGAGGGCACTACCTTTGCACGGTCCAGAACCAGTATGGCACAGACAAGATGGTGGTCAACCTTGTGGTTTTCGCTCAGCATCCGCGGATCCTCCAGCCTCGGCACAGGGACATAACTGTGCACCTCGGTGGCAAAGTCGATTTGGAGTGTAACGCAGAGGGTCACCCTACGCCTCAAGTCACATGGACGCTCCCAAACCACGTCCACGTCCACGTGGCTGCAGCTGGCATTGCCCATCAGCAAAATATTGCCATCTTCAGTAACGGGACTCTCCGGATAAACCAGGCTGCTTACGCAGACCAAGGGATTTATAAGTGCATTGGGAGCAGCGCAGCGGGAGCCGACACGGTCTCGGTGCGACTTTATGTGTCTGCGTTGCAGCCCATGATTCAGCAGATGCGACACGAGAACACAACGCTCATAGAGGGCGCCAACGCCTACATCCATTGCTCGGCTGCAGGTGGCACACAGCCACATATACGCTGGATCACACCTGACGGCGTTCAGCTCATCGCTTCCCAGTTTGTCAACGGACGCAAGCTCGGTGTCTTCCCCAACGGGACACTATACATACAGGGTTTGGGCCAGGGAAATGCAGGGAGATACGAGTGCTCAGTGAGTAACGCGGTGGCTTACAGCACAAGAACGGTGATCCTGAGCATTAGGAGGAATCCGTCCTCTGCCAAGGCCCATATTACCTCTTTGTCCCCCCAGAGAACAGATGTGATCTACGGGGGGAGGCTGCTGCTCAACTGTGTGGCGGCAGGAGTCCCAGAGCCCCGGATCATCTGGAGGACGCCCTCAAAGAAGTTGGTCGATGCTCAGTACAGGTAACAAATTCTCAAGCTACTTAATCATTTTATAAATGTTTAAATAAATGAATACGTTTTATGTCCTCTAAATTCTAAATGTTTCTATTATCTTTGCAGTTTTGACCCCAGGATCAAGGTCTTCCCTAATGGCACTATAACCGTTCACTCTGTGACCGACAAGGACAGCGGTGACTACCTTTGTGTGGCACGAAACAAGATGGGAGATGACTACGTTCAGCTGCGGGTTGACGTGCTGACCAGGCCAGCCAAGATTGAGCAGAAGCAGCAGAGATCCAGTCAGGAGGTTGCGTACGGTGGAGACCTGAAGGTGGACTGTGTGGCATCCGGTCTCCCCAACCCTGAAATCAGCTGGGCGCTGCCAGACGGCACCATGCTCAACCCGGTCAAACAAAGAGAGAGTCTCAGCGGGGGGCGCACTCGCAGGTATGATGATGGTTTGGAGGACGGGTTGGAGAATAAAGTAGCATAAAACCGAAATACTGGAGTAAAGTACAAGCACTGTGGACTACAACACACAGGTCAAAACATAAACATTCCATTCTGGACCAGAATGGAAATTTCAAAGGAGAACATACTGGCTTTGATGTCTGAGAAAACTAGTATTTCATCTTAGCATGTTTCCTTAATATGAAATACCATTGTCATTTTATAATTTAACACATTAAATATATTACATATTTATCCTTTAATAACCACATAATTGCATATAATCATCAATTGTCTTGAATTTTGAATAATGCACATAACTCTTAATTAACAGCTTCTTTACTTTCCTTCCCTATCTGAACTCTATGTAGGTATGTGGTGTTTGACAATGGGACGCTGTATTTCAACCATGTCGGCACACCAGAAGAAGGCGATTACACGTGCTATGCCGAGAACCAACTGGGCAAAGATGAGATGAAGGTTAGAGTCAAGGTAAAGGTTGCAACTTCCTCACCAAAAATCCAGGATAAGGACCAAAAGATCATCAGGGTTTTCTATGGAGAGACCGGTACACTGAGATGTAATGCCAAAGGGGAACCAACACCTGTCGTCACATGGATATCCCCCACGAATAGAGTTATCGCCCCTGCAATGGACAAATACCAAGTCCTGGATGACGGGACATTGGTGGTTCAAAAGGTTCAGCGTTTTGATGACGGTAACTACACCTGCGTGTCCAGGAACAATGCAGGAGAAGACCATAAAGTCATCAGGTTGGAGGTTCTCGTAACATCTCCAATGATTAACGGCTTAAAAGGAACTTTAAACGCCGTCAAAGTGACCGCAGTCGCCGATCAACGGACGCTTGTGGACTGTATTGCAGAGGGAATGCCCATTCCTCGCATCATGTGGGTTCTACCAGGAAATGTAATCCTCCCAGCGCCGTATTACAGCAATAGAATGACAGTTCACCCAAATGGTACTTTGGAAATCCGGTTGGCCAAGAGGACGGACTCGGGGAAGCTGGCTTGTATCGCTCGTAACGAAGGAGGGGAGGTTAAACTGATAGTCAACTTAGATATAAAGGAAGTTGTCGAAAGGGCACAAATCAGAGGTACTAACACAGATAATCTATCGTTGACTGTGGGGAATTCCGTGACTTTGAATTGCTCCTTTGAGGGTTCAACGCTACCTCATGTCACTTGGATTTTACCAAACGGCACGCCTTTGCATAGCGGTGTTCAGTTCTCAAAATTTTTCCACCGGGCCAATGACGGCTCTTTGATCATCAGCAACCCTTCCGTTGCTGAAGCTGGTATGTACCGCTGTCTGGGGCATAACTCTCGAGGGCTTGTGGAGCGTACATTCACATTGTCCCCGGGGAAAAAGCCAGAGATTATCAACCGTTACAACTCTCCGGTCAGCGTCGTAAATGGCGAAGGACTTTTGCTTCATTGTCTAACCAATGCCAAACCTTTTAGACTCACATGGACGCTTCCAAGTGGGGTTGTCCTCAACAGGCCGCAGAGAGCTGGACGGTATGCCGTGCTGCCTAATGGGACACTTTCCATCCATCAAGTATCCTTGTATGATCGGGGTTTGTACGGTTGTCGAGCTGCGAACGAATACGGCAGCTCTCAGCTTTCTGTGTCAGTAATTGTGATGGCATACCCGCCTCGAATCACCAACGGCCCTCCCTCTGTGACTTATGCCAAACATGGAGTAGCTGTTCAGTTGAACTGCGTAGCAACTGGGATCCCTAGAGTTGAGGTAGCATGGGAAACACCTGATAAAACCCGCTTGGCTGTCAGTGCACAGCCACGCCTTTTTGGGAACAAGTATCTCCATCCACAAGGTTCCCTCGTCATCCAGAATCCGACGCAAAGAGATGCTGGTGTCTATCGATGCACAGCCAGGAATGCCATTGGCAAAGACTCAAAAGCTACAATCCTCAATGTGTTCTGAATAATTTTCCTATTCAAAATGGAGTGTTTGCATACTGTATGCCCAGGGAACTGCCCATTTAAAAGCAGCTAATGTTTGTAATGATCAATATGTTATAAAAACTGCTGTCACAGAGATGAAATAATGAGTCGATGAAAGCCTGCAGTGGTGCTTTGAGTGTGTTCTGTAGAGGCAAAACATTGATCGTATTTTGTGTTTAATCCACATCAATGGGAATGTTCAATGGGCCTCCCATTTTGAGCATTTAGTACAGCTGCAAGGATATATGCATATTGGAAATATGCATATAAAATATATATATATATATATATATATATAAATATTGGAGATTTTTTTTCAGAAAGAACTGCCAGTTTCAGTACATTTTGTAGTAATGGCCCTGTGGCTCAGCATTAAAGTAAGTTTTCTCAGAATTGTTGGTGTCTTTTTAGTTACATAATTCAGTGTTTCCCTACAATTGCTCGTTACTAACTTAGCTCTGGGGAGCTTATTCCCCGGGTCCTTATGTTTTTTTGCCCAGCAGTTTTCCTTGGATTAGGGTGGCACCTAAATCATGGTTGCAGCTGTCACCGTGGTACTGCTCCGTGCCATGCTATGGCCAGCTATGGCCTGCTACACCCTGCTACGCTCTACAGTGCCATGCTACACCCTGCTATGCCCTGCTATGTCATGCTATGCCCTGCAGTGCCCTGCTACACCCTGTAACACCCTGCAGTGCCCTGCTACGCCATGAACTACTACAACTATTATTTCTAGTCATAGTTCCATTATCTTTATTGTGACTATTGTTGCCACTGTTCATCACACCCCCAACTGGCACCGTCAGACACCGCCCACCAAGAGCCTGGATTGGTCCGAAGTTTCTCCCTAAAAGGAAGTTTTCCTCACCACCCGAGGTTTCTCCCTAAAAGGGAGTTTTTCCTCGCCACTGTCCCACTAAGGGCCCTATTTTAACGCATGGTGTGAGGAGTGCATGGCACAGGTGCGTTTAGGGCATGTCCAAATCCACTTTTGCTAGTTTGACGGTGGAAAAAAGGGTCTATGCGCCGGACACATGGTTCAAAAGGGTTGTACTTAGTGTCTTCATTAAAGGTGATCTAAGTGATGTGATGCGTTTTTTAGGCCACAACATTTTTTGTCACATACAGCAAACATCTCCTCACCATCCGCTAGAGGCCTGTCCCCTGAACACACTGTAAAAAACCGCGGTCTCTGAAGACAGCCCAGGCTCCACAAACGGCAACAAAAACAAACCGTGCCAACCTGCACCACGAACCATAACAAACAGTGTTCCAGCCAAAAACTGACAAGAAGGAGCTGATTGAGTCATTAATACACATTGTGGAAGTAGCCTACGTGCTAACGCTACTGCAGTGATGGCTCAACCAGCTCCTTCTTCTCAGTTATTGGCTGGAACTCTGTTTGTTATGGTTCGTGGTGCAGGTTGGCGCAGTGTATTTTTGTTCCCGTTTGTGGAGGCTGGGCTGTCTACAGAGACTGCGTTTTTTTACAGTGTGTTCAGGGACAGGCAGCTAGCGGATAGTGAGATGTTTGCTGTATGTGACGAAAAATGTCGTAGCCTAAAAAACGCTTCACCTCACTTAGAGCACCTTTAATTAGTGATGGCCAAATGAAGCATCATGAAGCTTTGTGAACCATTTCTTTTAATTGTCTGAGCCCACTAGATGGCGCTCTTGGTTTAAATAAAAAGGCTCAAGGAATGGCAAATCAGTGGGTTTTCAACCCTTTGTTGAACAGAGAGCGCCATCTAGTGGGCTCAGAAAATAAAGAAAATGCTCTGTGAAGCTTCATGAGGCTTTATTTGGCCATCACTATCTTTTAATCAGAGGTGTGTTTTGGGCGTAACATGCAATAAACCAATCAGAGATCACCTCCCATTCCCTTTAAAAGCCAGGCGTGTTTGGACATTGGAGCATTGCTGTTATGATAGAGGATTTGCACCATAATATTTTTATTTGTAATCTTCTGCATGTGTGTGTGCTGCTGTGCGTCCCTGTGTGTGTAACAAGCATAGTGTGCGTGCGCTGTGCACGAGCCTAGGAGCATTTTACTAACTCTTACTGTTAAAATAACAATGAAATGCTGCGTTATTGACTTTAGACCAGGTTTTTGTTGGTCGATGGCGCGATCACTTGCCGCTGCCTCAAGATAGCAATACTCCCAGAATGCACCTGAACACACCTCCCTGTAAGATCAGCATGCCCAGAATGCACCTGAACACACCTCCCTGTAAGACCAGCATGCCCAGAATGCACCTGAACACACCTCCCTGTAAGACCAGCACGCCCAGAATACACCTGAACACACCTCCCTGTAAGACCAGCACGCCCAGAATACACCTGAACACACCTCCCTGTAAGACCAGCACGCCCAGAATACACCTGAACACACCTCCCTGTAAGAACAGCACGCCCATGGGCTACAGATGGGTACAGGTGCATTTGCTTTTTAAACGACGTGGGCGCTGGACGGGAAATTGACAACTGTGTCTGTCTTAAACTAGCAAAGACACTTACGTCGGGTTTTGCGCTGCACCGGGTGCAAGATAGAACCCTAAATGCTTGCTCTTGGGGGAATTACTGGAATTGTTGGGTCTTTGTAAATTATAGAGTGTGGTCTAGACCTACTCTATCTGTAAAGTGTCTTGAGATAACTCTTGTTATGATTTGATACTATAACTAAAATTGAATTGAATTGAATGAGGTCCAAAATGATCTTAATCTAATAATATAAGATGAGATAAACTTTATTGTCCGGTAGGAAATTTTTCTTGGGCAAGAAGCGCTGACAATAGCTGCATACAAACACATGCATTAGTTATCAAGCATACAGTTTGTCACAAAATGCACAGTTAACACAGTAGGATAGTGTTAGGAATATCCTGTCTCAAAACGATGCTGAAAAACTAGTCCATGCATTCGTTACTTCCAGGCTGGACTATTGTAATTCCCTACTGTCAGGTTGCTCAAATAAGTCCCTTAAGACTCTCCAGCTGATCCAGAATGCTGCAGCACGTGTTCTGACAAGAACTAAGAGAAGAGATCATATTTCTCCTGTTTTAGCTTCTCTGCATTGGCTTCCTGTAAAATACAGGATTGACTTTAAAGTCCTTCTCCTGACCTACAAAGCTCTAAATGGTCAAGCACCATCCTATCTAGAACAGCTCTTAGTACCTTATTGTCCCACTAGAGCACTGCGCTCCCAGAATGCAGAGTTACTTGTGGTTCCTAGAGTCTCCAAAAGTAGACTGGGGGCCAGAACCTTCAGCTACCAGGCTCCTCTCCTGTGGAACCAGCTCCCAGTCTGGGTTCTGGGGGCAGACACCGTCACCACATTTAAGAGTAAACTGAAAACTCTCCTCTTTGATAAAGCTTATAGTTAAGAAGTGAGGAGTTGCAGCGTCCGCCTAACCCGGCCCACCTGCTTCTCTTCGTAGTCATCAGATTTATTGATCATATAATCAATAATATAGTGTGAGTAGAGGGGGGCAGGCCAGTACAGCCTCTCATCAATGTTTTCATTCATTTCCTTTTGTATGCATCCTGTCCCAGAACTGCTTGTTACTAACCTAGCTCTGGGGAGTTTACTCCCCGGAGACCTTATGTTCAACGCCCGGCCGCGTCCTGCTGCGTCTGCTGCACCCACCCGTGCTCTGCAGCGCCACGTTTCATCCCGCAACGTCCTGCTGTGACATGAACTACAACGACTACCTTCAAAGTCACTGTTCCACTATCTTCAATGCAACTATTATCGCCTTCACACCCCCAACCGGCCCCGTCAGACACCGCCTACCAAGAGTCTGGGTCTGCCGAGGTTTCTTCCTAAAAGGGAGTTTTTCCTCGCCACTGTCGCAATAGCCACTGCTAATGCTTGCTCTTGAGGGAATTACTGTAATTGTTGGGGCTTTGTAAATTATAGAGTGTGGTCTAGACCTACTCTATCTGTAAAGTGTCTCTAGATAACTCTGTTATGATTTGACTATAAATAAAATTGAATTGAATTGTTAATTCAATTTCAATTCATTCAAAATTACGTTAAAAGGGTGCAAGGCACCCCTAAAGCTCTGATCCTGGAATGGATTTTTTTATGATGATAAAAGTCCTGATTATTTACATGGAGTCTGGTGGGTTTGGTGATGGTGATTTCGGGGCTGTTTCATGTTAAACCAAAAGGATCTTACTTAGAATAATAATCTAAGTCTGAAAAAACAGAACTTTTAGAGGATGCTTACTGACGCTGAAATGTTGGACTATAGGGTTACATTACAGCTGCCGGTTACAGCGTTCTAGCTCAATACAGCACCAGTTTTAAAGACTGTGTTCCAGTCTGTCACTTAGAAACCAATTCATGGGGAAATATGGTCCAGGTTGAAATAAAAACTAAGTTACCTTTAATGTATGAGTTTACCAAGGGAAACCAGCGACTTATCCCGATCGGCACTGGCACTTTAAATCCTGATGAATCAGAATTAAGCGGGAGCCACTCATCTGAGAGAGAGCGGCGATGTAATGGGTTTCCTCTCAGAGCAATCATCAGAAGGCCTTTTCATGTTGAAGTGGATCCAGTGGATCACACAGCGGACTGCTGACTGTAGTCACACATCTGTTCATCTGTGTTGCTGCCATGAGGAAGAGCCACAGTGCCCCCTGGTGGAAGATTAACATAATGTAATGCTGAAATATTGTTTTTATTTGGGGGGTTTTCTGTCTATGTCAGGGATGTCAAACTCAAATCAACCAAGAGCCACACTGGAAAACAGGCTTGTAGAGTTTTATTATTTATTTTTATTATTTATTTAAAACGACAAATATCTTTTCAGATATCATCATTAAACTCCTCAGATTGCATTCTGTTGAAAACCTTTTTTTAAATGTGCAGACTCCATTTGGGTCTGGTCTTCTGTTGCTTATTATTATTATTATTATTATTAGTCCGGACTAAACTGAACCCAGCAGCAGTGGCAGCAAAAACTGTCCTGTCCTGTTAGTACAGTAGTGTCCTAAGGAGTTTCCCAGGACAGTCAGACACTGTCTTGTGACACCCAGACACTGTCCTGTGACACCATGACTGTCCCAGGACAGTCAGACACTGTCCTGTACACTGTCCTGTGACACCCAGACACTGTCCCGGGACAGTCATGGGAGTCACAGGAAAGTTTCTGGGAGAGTCACAGGACAGTGTCTGGGAGTCACAGGACAGTATCTGACTGTCCCGGGACACTCCTCAGGACACTACTGTACTAACAGGACAGGACAGTTTTTGCTGCCACTGCCTCTCCAATTTGAGGTTAACAAAGGGGAAACACTAACAGATATCAGAATGAAACTTCCCCTGCTGATTACTGACAATAACACTTATTATTTGGTGGATTTAGAAGAAATCTAACAGACACAAACAGACAAAGTGAAGAAACATAAATGCTTTGTTTCCACCCGTCTGAAACAAGGATTGTTACGAAAGATAAACAGCTAGAAAACATTGTTAAAATCTCAAAATAATGACATAGTATCTCAGAATAACTAGTTCATATCTCTAATGAAAGGTGTTATGAAAAAACTCAAAATAATATGTCAAAATAGTGACATTTTAAACAATAATAAACCCTTTAAGTTGATCACTGGAACCTTCCGTCTGCGCTGTTTTTCACCGATCAATTTACCCGGGACACAGTCACGTTTGGCATGTCAACAACTGTCAAGCTAGCGGGAGTATAAACATGTTTTTATGATGAAGGATTACCTTTCAGAATAAAAGCTCTCTTTTTGGCTTTTACTTGTTATTTACAAGTTATTTGATATTAAATTGAATGAGAATTCAATCACGTCCTTGGAGTGTTTATTATACAGTAGGTAAGAAATATGTTGTATATGTTTGTATTTTAGCCTACTTATGTGTTGTTGAAAACGAGATGGAGTTATTCCCAAAAAAGAGTTCCTACAAGAGAGGTAAAACAAGTGTTGGAAAAAACATAAAAAAATTGAAAAGTGCAGAAAGTGAATATTCTTCACTTTCAGTGAACATGCTGACAAACCTTCCCTCATTGCTGTAAGGGTTGCAAAGTTATTAATTACAATGGTTTGACATATGTTGAGGACAGACAAACAAACTTGTTCAAGTCAATTTGGTAAACAGTGTGAAACGGATCAGCAGGAATGTCTATCGCATCACCTACATACACATGCACAAACGTGACAAAAAGTGATAAAAATGCCAAATACTTCGAAAAAAAGCAGAGAAAATTTGGAAAAAGTGAAAAAAATGTCGGTAGAAAATTACAAAAACGGTGAAAAGCACGTCGAGAAAGAACGTGGAAAAAAATGACACAATGTCGAAAAAGCTACAAAGTGTTAAAAGTGACTTTTACAGAATCACTTCCGGTGGTTATTATTGCTGACTTGACAGCAGGACAGCACGCGCTGTTGACACACACAAAGCGTTACTTTGTTTCACTTTACTACAAATTTGCTATATATGCGTTAGTCTGAGTTTAAAGGGTTTCAACATGGTGGGAAAGATAAAACATGTCCGACAGAAGCTTCACCAAGAGGCGGTGCGCCCCGGCTCCGGGTTAGCATTAGCATCATCAACGGAGCTAACGGCTGTTTCTGCTCCAATACTCCGGCAACAACAGCACAACAACAGGAGAGACACACAGGTCTGTTGGGATGCAGCCCAAGAGTTTATTCATACATTCTGTTTAACATGAACCAGCTCCGAAATCACCGTCACCAAACCCACCAGACTCCATGTAAATAATCAGGACTTTTAGCGTGTATACAGCCAGCATATTTCCACATGTAAATGGGTGAATTAAGGGTTTATTTCAACCAAACCAGAATGGTGATTGTTGGAACAGTGGAAAGATGAACCAAGACGGCTTTTGATAGTTTTATTTTGTTTATGTCCACTTTTAATGAAGTGTGTTTTAAGATGATAAAATCACTGTTTATTTACATGGAGTCTGGTGGGTTTGGCGATAGCAATTTCGCGGATGTTTTTATGTTTAAAAAGGGATCTTACTCTTTAACAAAAAGGTCTACTTTAACGTATTTTTGTTAAAGAATAAGATCCTTTTTGTTTAACATGAAAAAGCCCCGAAATCACCATCACCAAACCCACCAGACTCCATGTAAATCATCAGGACTTTTATCATCGTAAAACACACTTCATTCAAAGTGGACAGAAACTAAATAAAATTACCAAAATCCGTCTTGGTTCATCTTTCCACTGTTCCAACAATCACCACTCTGGTGGAAATATGCTGGCTCTATACACGCTAAAAGTCCTGATTATTTACATGGAGTCTGGTGGAAATATGCTGGCTCTATACACGCTAAAAGTCCTGATTATTTACATGGAGTCTGGTGGAAATATGCTGGCTCTATACACGCTAAAAGTCCTGATTATTTACATGGAGTCTGGTGGAAATATGCTGGCTCTATACACGCTAAAAGTCCTGATTATTTACATGGAGTCTGGTGGAAATATGCTGGCTCTATACACGCTAAAAGTCCTGATTATTTACATGGAGTTTGGTGATGGTGATTTTGTGGCTGTTTCATGTTAAACTAAAAGGCTCTTACTCTTTAACTAAAATGTCTATCTCTGTAGGGATCTATCCCATAATGTTGTCAGACACTTAAAATAATAATCTGAGCCTGTCAGCGGCAAAACAGAACTTTTAGTGGACTCTAACTGAATAATTATTATTTGTGTTGTGAACTCTCAGGCTCCGGCGGAGAACTGCTTCCCCTCGGGGATCTTCGCCGGCACAAAGATAACTCCGGACGCTCTGCGACAAAGTCTCCAGTTTGAGGAAAAAGCTCCACATGTTCCCGCCGCTGCAGAAAAAGGTAACATCTGCAGACTGTCAGCGCTCAGAGGCAAAAAAGCAGAAAATATATCGAAACTAAGCATCAAATACGCCGGGAAAAGCGCAAAAAGCGCCAAAAACGTTTCAAGAAAGAAAGTCGAAACAAAGCATCAAATACGTTGAAAATATCGCCAACACGCCAAAGAAAAGTGCGCCCGAAAAAGGTTTTAAGTAAACACCGAAAATGTTGAAAAAGCTCAGAAAAAAGCGCCAGAAGTGTCAAGAAAACGTCATAAAAAGCACCAAAAGACATTATGCTCAAAAACGAAATGATTAGGGGACCGTTTGGTATTTATGGAATGGACCACGGAGGAAAATAGGGGAGGGTCATGTCTTTTTATTCTTTGTTGATGGGAGGGTCATGCAAATTTTGTTTTGTCTAGGGGGGATGGTCACCCAACTTTTGTATTCATGAGAACAGCAAAATTTTAAAGTGGCTTGTTTGGTGCATATTTATCCATGTAGCTCCATGTAGCTCTCTCAGTCTCTGTCCCTATCGCTAGGAGATGGGTACCTCCCTGTTTAGTCAGCCAGACAATTTTGAGCTGTAGCTTTAGAGACCGTGGGTGATTTCCCAAACTGAATAAATCCCGCTCGCACATATAACAATTACAAAAAGACAAAACTGCTTTGCTGGCTCCATTGTAAGAGAAGGTCAGGTTTATTTTGAATAAAGGTCCCAAAACTCCTCCGGTAAACGAACAGTCCCTAGTCATTTTTTCCCCTGAACAGAACCACAAAACAATGTTAATTATCAAAAAGCATTACAGAAAATGCCCAAAAAGTGCCAAAGAAACGGAAAAGAAAAGTGGTAAATAAAAAAGACAAAGAAAAATGACAAAAAAAATTGAAGGTGCAGAAAAAAGCAAGCCTGCCTGTCTGTCTGTCTGCCTGCCTGCCTGCCTCTAGAGGGCGGTACATACTGGTGATTCTGCAGCAGACTGCAGGAAGGATTTTAGATTTCTGAGGCTCTAATGAAGTCTGCTAGGACCATAGACAGTATATAAACTAGACCAGCAGACCCCGTGTCTCTGTCTGAGACCAGTGGAGGATATCAGAAGTCTCTTTCCCGGTGCTGGCTGAGTGTTACTGAGCAGCCTCCAACTGAGCTTGAAGACGTAGATGTGACGTGAGCAACCTGTCTGAAAGTGTGAAGTCTTCTGGTAGCTGTGAGAGAGAAATCTCAATCATTCCCAATCTTACAGAGACGGAGAGTGTAGGTATATGTAAGGAGATAACATAGACACAGGCTAATTACTGATCACTAACATGCTAGTTAACATTAGTAATTAAAATTAAACAGCTAATGGAAGTCCAAACTGCCTGTGAGTTTCTCCTGTACTCTACGGTAATTTCTCTACTATGCGACAGTAAGTCTCGTGGCTATGACCCAATCGTTAGCCTATTTTTATAAAAGCGTCTGCTACGGAGCCATAACGTGAGGTACAAGGTAATGAAGCCTTTTATACATTGTCGTGTTTCTTTAGAAATAAACAATGGACAAATAGAGTCTTTAAACGCTTCAGATGTAAAGTTATTTGCTGTCAAAGTGACGCCAAATGAATGGGAGTCAATGGGATGCTAACGGGAGGAGATGGCTTGTTAGTATCAAAATGGCGCCATAGGAGCTACGCTTTGCAGAGGCTCGCTTACCCCCTTGGCCAGGACACAATATTTAAAAGAAAACATTGAGTAGTTTAGAAAAAAAGTCAGAAAATTTTGAATAAAAAAATAATTGAGAAAAAAAGTGTGAATATTTAGGAAGAAAATGTGTGAATCTTTATAATAAATGGTGAGTGTGTTCCTGAGTCTCCATCTGCAGTCACTCATCCCACACTCCCATCCCAGCATGCATCTTGTTTTTGGAGCTTTGAATGCTGAGAGGGCATCTGATATTTTCCTCAAAACCTTCTGTTCATGTCGGAGTAATCCTAGCTATTACGACTTGTTCTTTTAAAATAATTAGACTTTTTCTTTTAATATAAAGGTTTCCAAAAATGTGTCCCAAAAGCTTTGAAAAAGCGACAAAAAACCCTGTCTAAAAAGCGTAAAGAAATTGTCCAAACCGTGTCCGTGTTCCTTTAATTCGATAATGACAGTTGATAGACAGGAAAGAGAGGGATGACATGCAGAAAAAGGCCGCAGGTTGGATTCTGACCTGGGCCGCTGCAAAGGACTCAGCCTACATAGGGCGCACGCTCTTATTGGGTGAGCTGGAGGCCTCCCCAAAGGTGTGAAAAAAGCTTTAAAAACAGTGTCTAAAAAGTTTAGAAAAAGAGGGACAGAAAGTGTAAAGAAGCAGAGTTGAAGGAAGGTTAGAAGGTGAACAGTGTGTGGGTAATCACAGCCATCAGTTTGCTCTAACTTCGGGAAGACGATGCTCCCGCTGGGACCCCCCCTCTAAAGGCAGATCAGATTCCCCCCGCCCCCCGTCCCCCTCTGCCCACATCTGTGTATCTGCAGCAGATTTCCATCTCTGCTTGTTCTCTCCCAGAAACAGCAGATTATCTCTACAGATAACGCTTGACACGCCGCAGGGTTGGGCTTCTACACAGATATGGGCTCTAACGTTGACTACAGATAACCCAACTGTAAAAGCTCTTAAACATGACATGTCTTATGACACTGAGTACGTTTACATGTACACTAATATTCTGAACTGGATCTGGCTCTGTAAACAGTGGCTATATATTTTTTGCACTTTGTTCAGCATTTTTGTCCAAAAATAATTTCGACTTTATTAAGGGACTTTTCTTTGCAAACTATTTGATAATTTCTTTCAACATTTTTGACGTTTGTAACGTCTGTCTGTTTGTATGTATACCTCTGTCTGTGTCTCTCTCTCTCTCTGTCTGTCTGTGTGTCTGTTTGTTTGTTTGTCTGTCTCTCTGTCTGTGTGTCTCTCTCTCTCTCTCTCTCTCTCTGTCTGTCTGTCTGTCTGTCTGTCTGTCTGTCTGTCTGTCTGTCTGTCTGTCTGTCTGTCTGTCTGTCTGTCTGTCTGTATCTTTGAATCCATTTCTTTGTGTTAGTCTCCTCCAGCTCCAGGTTCATGTTGTGTACCTGTGTTTGTTCTCAGGTCCAGAAGAGAAGAAAGTTAAGACAAAGAAAGAGAAGATGAAGGAGAGGAGAGACAGATGGCTCAACAGTGAGTTTTTTTTTTTTTTTTTTTTTTTTGAACGTTTTGGGCATTTTTTTTTCCACATTTTTGGACTCTTCTGCATTTTTGTATCAGTTTTCAGAGCTTTCTGATGCTTTCTTTGACATTTATGCCATTTGTTTCCTACATTTTTGGCCCTTTATTGACGTTTTGGTCCCTTTTTTAATGATTTGAGGCTTTGTTTTGGACTTTTTTGATGCCATTTACTAGGTTTTTATCTTCATCTGTTGAAAAAAATTGATTGTTCTTAACGAGCACGTCCCTGAGTGTTGGGCCCTTTTTTACAAGGCTTTTAAAGCTTTGATTTGGACTTTTTTTGTTGCTTTTCTCTACATTTCATGGGTATCTGTTGCAGAAAGAGTTAATGTTGCTATAAAGGAGCGAGTCTCTGAGTTTTGGGTCCATCTTTGTGTCTCTGTGTAATTCTAACATCATCATCAGAAACTGAAGCCGCCGTGCAGCCAATCAATGGCTGCTGGGTAACACGAGCCGTTTCCTGTCCAGCCGGTAATTATAATTAACGGCTGCTGAAAGCCGAGAGTGGCTCCACGGATCACACTTTCAGGAATCGGATGGGAATCACTACGAAATCTGAGCTTTCTCACATCCAGCCCAGTGTTTACAGGCTGATGGCTTCATCATCAAGGCGTTTAAGACGGAGCAGTTTTTCCCTGATCTGAGAGGGTTTATCAGATCTGTGGCGTGGTTGAGGAAAGATGGCGAGGGGTTCACTATCCAAGAGATTTACCAGTGGCCTGGGGAAGTTATTCTCAGCCATAAAGCCTCTAACAGTGGGGGGGGGGTCGGGTGCTCTTCTCTAAGGGCTTTCGTCCCGCTCCTTTAGTGTGGAGGAGATCTTGTGTGGGCACATTATAAAAATTAAAGTTCAGTATGAACATGTTAAACTTATTTTTGTAAATGTGTATGCTCCAGTTTCGGCCATTGAACGAATTACATTTTTAAACCTTTTGTGTGATGTCATTCAGGATTGTACTGATGACCTTTTGTTTTTGGGAGGTGACTTTAACTGCACAGAGAATCCCAGTTTAGATCGTAATCACCTGGAGCCTCACCCTGCCTCCTCGGCCAGACTCAGGCGTCTGATGGAGGGCTGTGAGCTGAAGGATGTGTGGAGAGGGTTTCACATCAACGACAGGCAGTACACATGGAGTCACTCCAGAGACAACATTTTGTCTTTGGCCAAGCTGGATCAGTTTGATTGTTTTAAGCACCATTTTGGTGTGTTTAAACAGTGTGTAATTACTCCTGTTGGTTTTACTGACCATTGTCTTGTCCAGTGCTCTGTTTATATTCAAAATGTAAAATTGCACAGCACATATTGGCACTTTAATGCTGGACTTTTAAATGATAGCTCTTTTAAAGAGGGGTTTGAGTGTATGTGGTGTATACGCCAGAGTCAAAAGTCCAGTTTTCCATCGTTGCAGTGGTGGGATATTGGAAAGGTTCAGGTGAAACTTTTTTGTCAGCAATATACTCTCAATGTTACCAAGCACATTACCAGGTCTCTTCACGACCTAGAGATTCAAGTAGTGGAATTACAGGATTTGGTGGATTCCACAGGAAATCAAGGGCATGTTGAAACTCTTAAAAGGAACCCCGACTAGTACGACATGTTTGCCTTATAAGATTAACGTGGGTGTCCGCTATCAAAAGGTGGTACAAAAACACTCCAAATGTTTTGGTTTTTCTTAAAAAATGCAGAAAGTTCTTTCCCTCGTAGGCTGCCATGGTTATTTACGTCTCAATGCATTCTGGGGTAATGACGTGTATAGGTTGTACCCCAACGTACCGGCTATTGACAGTACAGTAACGGCGAGATGAACACGTCTGCCGTTCAGCCTTTTCAGTTTGAACCCAAGCACACCATAGGCTTACATCAGGAGAATAACGCGCAAGATGGTAAGCCTGCTCAAGAGTTACATGAAAATCAAGACTAAGGCCGGTTACACAGTGCACGCGTCACGCGAGCGTGTCAGCCGCGTGGCGTGTCAGTTTATATTTCGGCTCCCATGTTAAAGGTATAGTGGAGGATTTTCTTTTTCCGGGTGGATCATCAAGACTATTGGTCCTCCTAGTTGTCAATCATTCTGGTGATATGTTTACATAAGGCGTATATCGGTGTATATGTGTGGTGAGCTTGAGCTACGTTTTCAGCCATTCATTGAAGCATTGAAGCTTTTGGGAGAATATTTCACACGCACAAAGTTTCTACTCCACAGGTAAAGTTTGGCATGCTATTTGGAGAAATCCATTTAAAATCACTGCTAGTAAAAGTTGATGTAAGCTATGATTAGCGATGCTAGCCCTGGCACAAGTCACGCACCGCGCACACACGGTAAACATCTCAATTTGTGAAAAAGTGCAAATCTTCTTTTGGAAAGTAGGCTTGTATGAGCCATGCCGACAGCAACTTGTAAACAGTGCACACACGTTTAATAGGCGTTCCCTCTCGGGAGCAGGCAGAGTGTTGCGCATGTGCATTTTTTCAAAAAGTACAGAGGGCGGTTCTTTTCTAAAATTCGGGAAAATCCTCCACAATACCTTTAACAGGTTAGAGCTTACACACTGCCGGCGTGAGACGCGCCTGAGACGCGTGCCTGCTAGAAATAGAACCGACGCCTATTTTTCACGCGAGACGTGAGCGTGTTGGAAGCGTTTCCAGATTCCATATTCTGTAACATATTTTGCAGTCAATACTGCCGACGTTGTCTTGCTTTAATCAAATCAGTAGGCTGTATATAAAGGGTAGTAGGATAGGCTACGATAACAACGTGATTGACGGTCCAACATCAGATAGGCTGTATAGGCTCTTTACAGCTACACAGACAGCCCACTTACCAATTTATCAGAGTTTGAATCTGTCGGCATTATGTCCCGAGATCAGCCCTCCCTGTATCTAGCAGCAGGAGCAGCGCCGCGTCAGACACGCTTCTGGTGTGTAGGACACAGAAAAATCCACGCAGCTGAGACGCAACCGAAACGCCACGCTCCCGAGACGCGTGCAGTGTGTAACCGGCCTAAAGAGAATTGAGGAAGCGAGAGCAAAACCGATGGTGTCTGTGTGGCAACTGCTTGCCAATGCCAAGCGAGAACGAGTGTTTGCTGTAAAAAGCTCCACTTTATTAGTTCTTCGTATTATCAGTATAAATAATTTCATAATCATCTATCACCGTCGTTTGCTTTATGAGAATATACAGTAAAACATATAAGTTGCTTTGATTATATTTACAGATACTTCGTGTATCACAGCACATGAAAACCTCCATCAACCTGTAGCTAATTTTTACAACCGTGTTTGTGCCGTCGAATTTATATAAAAATGACACGACCCCAGTGTATAAGTGTCTTATATTAAGGTGTTATTTTAAGGTTTTAGGATTTTCACTCCACCGTTAGCTTAATGTCATTAGCTATCTGTTGGCTAAGGTACAAGTTGAAGTTCTGTGTTGGGCTGTTTGAGTGAGCCAAGCTAGGAGGAGCTACGTGTCACAGTCGCACACACCACATTTAAAGTGTTTAACGTTAGCTAGCTAGGGTTTCGGAGCTAGCTAATAATCCATGTGACATTTAGCTACTGAAGATCCAACTTCTAAGATGCACTAAAGATCGAGTTATCTTAGTGCCCCTGACAGTTAAGATCACGTTAGTTTGTCTTGATCTTACATTTCTATGGTTGATAAACGTTAGCTAACATGAGGACAGCTAGCATTAACTGTAATGTTTCTTTGGCAACTGTCAGCTAGTTGACTTGATATCGTGTTAGCTAGCACTCACACTAACCAGTTACTTAAATCCTTAAACTGGGATTTATATACTTTTCTGCTTCTACAAACGTTATATAGACTCAAAGGTTGTCATGCTGTGGTTAATGTGAATGCAAAGTTCTCGCTTGGTATTGGCAAACAGTTGCCGCACAGACACCATCGGTTTTGCCCCACTCTCGCTTCCTCAACTCTGATAGTCTTGATTTTCATGTAACTCTTGAGCAGGCTTACCATCTTGCCATATTCTCCTGATGTAAGCCTATGGTGTGCTTGGGTTCAAACTGAAAAGGCTGAACGGCAGACGTGTTTATCTTGCTGTTACTGTACTTTCAATAGCCGGTACGTTGGGATACAACCTATACACATCATTACCCCAGAATGCGTTGAGACGTAAATAACCATAGCAGCCTACGAGGGAATGGATTTTCTGCATTTTTTTTTTTACAAAAACCAAAACATTTGGAGTGTTTTTGTACCACCTTTTTATAACTGACGCCCACGTTAATCTTATAAGGCCAACATGTCGTACTAGTCAGGGTTCCTTTTAAAGTCAAAAAGGCTGCTTTAGCCAACCTGTTGGGCATTACAGCACAGGGGGCTCTGGTCCGCTGCCGCTTCATGAACGCTTCCCAGATGGATGCCCTCTCGCAGTTTTTCTTTGGTCTGGAGTGTAAGAATGGTCAAAGAATGATTTACTGTCCCTAAATGAACTGTATGTTGCTCTGATGAGTCTGGGGAACGGTAAGGCACCAGGCATCAACGGGCTGCCTGTAGATTTCTATTAGACCTTCTGGCCCATGATTGGAGAAGATCTGCTGGAGGTGTTTCAGGACAGCTTGAGCAGAGGATGTCTGCCGCTGAGCTGCAGAAGGGCAGTCATTACCCTGCTGCCAAAGAAAGAGAAGAGAGAGATTTACAGGAATTAAAGAACTGGAGACCTGTTTCTCTGCCGTGTGGCGACTATAAGATCCTGTCCAAAGCTCTTGCTTCTTGGCTTCGGGAGGTAATGGGTGAAGTGGTTCATGTCGACCTGACTTACTGGTTAATTAGTGATAATATCACTCTAGTTCGGCATGTTTTGGACGTCTCTAGTTCCCTGGGTATGAAAACTGGTCTTATTTCCATAGACCAGGAAAAGGCTTTTGACCGGGTTCAACATCAGTATTTGTGGCAAACGCTCAATGCTTTTGGCTTCAGCCCAGGTTTCATAGCTAAGATTCAGGTACTGTACCGTGACATTGTGAGTATATTAAAGGTAAATGGTGGTTTGGCTGCACCTTTTAATGTGCAGAGAGGGGTACGGCAGGGGGGCTCTCTGTCGGGGATGCTTTATTCCCTTGCTATTGAGCCTCTGCTCAATAAACTTTTGGGTGTGTATTTTCCTGGGTGTGCTTCAGCAGTTAAAATATCAGCTTATGCAGACAATGTCGTGGTTGTTTTGAACAAGCAAACAGATATCGACACTTTGGTAGAGAATGTGAGTGTCTTTAATAATATTTCTTCTGCTAAAGTTAACTGGGCAAGAGAATGAAGCTGTGGTGGTGGGAGATAAGTTACCGAACACTATCTCTACCAGGAGGGCTAACCTGGAAGAAAGGAAGGATAAAGTATTTGAGTGTGTTTTTGGGTGAGGAATGTGTGATGCAAAAAAACTGGGATAACGCTCTGGAAAAAAATAGAAGGCCGTTTAAAGAAATGGAAGTGGCTCTTACCGAGCATGTCTTATAGAAGGAGGACGCTTGTCATTAACAATCTGCTGTCCTCTTCTCTGTGGCATAAACTGTCTAGTGTGGATCCCCCTTCTAATTTACTTGCATATATATATATATATATATATATATATATATATATATATATATATATATATATATATATATATATATGGAGTGGGCGATGTATATCGTTTACGATAATATCGTCATTGTTGTGTTAACGATGTGCAAATTGACATTATCGAGTATTTAAATTACTTAGAAAAAACACTTCAAAACACGCATTGGAACGCTACACATTCACTAATGTCAACAAAGATGGCGGCACGCTATTGTGCAGCGGCTACTAGCTCTCCTGTCCGTGTATATTTATACAAGTACAGCCACACTGAACTAATCAATATAGGACTACGATACAACACAGCCGTTACGAGAGCCTTCCAGGCGGCTCATAACATCCCGGAGGACACAGCCAGACCGGGCGCTGCGTGAGTTGTTGTCCGCATCTAGCACGGCGAGCTAGCTACCAGCAGGGTGAGAACATAACTCCGGCAAGACCAGAGGCGGAGGACTGCATTTTTGTGCACAATGAATGGAGTACCAACCACAGGATCATTGCCCAGCACGGCTCACCTGACCTGGAGCCCTGTCGGTAATATACAGGCCATTTTATTTACCACGAAAACAGCACACTGCCGTCTACATAGCCCCCGATGCTAACGTTAGCACAAGTTTGGCTCACTGCTTACCATAATGAACAAACTCCAGCGCAATCACCTGGAGGTGATACATATTATAGCAGGGGACTTTTACAAGGCATCCTTAAAGTCTGTACTCCCCAGCTTTTTTTCCAGCATGTAGATTGTGTTACTAGAGGGAAGAACACACTAGACCATGTATACTCTAACATCAAGAAAGCATACAGAACTGCTCCTCTCCCTCACCTGGGCCAGTCAGGTCACATCCAACTATTTCTGATCCCAGTCAGAAGGACTATACAGCCAAGTAGAAGGACTATCAGTACCTGGCCTGACTCTACCCTATCTCCAGGACTGCTTCCAATAAGGACATGGTTGTGTGCAATATGTTACAGAACAGAGCCCTTTGTTTATTATTATGATTTCATCTTGCTTGTATGCTGCACAATTTAAATTACAGCAGAGGTGAACAACTGAATGTTTACTCAGAGTTCAATGTTCCAACACTAGTTCAATTAGTATTAGTATAGTATTCGTATTTTGTCTTTAAATTGTTTTTACTTGAATACTTACATTTTAAAGAAAATAAATAAGAATTGTTTGTGAACATTGTGCCCATTATTATAATCCGTGATTAAGTATCCTCTAATTATCGCTATCGTCAAAATCTGCAAAAATATCAATATTATTTTTTGTCCATATCGCCCACCCCTAATTACAATAAATATTTAGTACAGTAAGTTGGTTCATGTTTAAATCAATAATGTCTCATATCTTTATGTACTAGTAATTCTATACAATAATAGGTCAAATGCAGCAAGTCGAAAGACCAACTGGACCTTCTTTGCCAGTTTGCACACATCGTCTGACTATCGATATCGAGATATTGAAAAAAAATATCGATATTCATTTTTGTCAATATCTCCCACCCCTAATATATATATATATATATATATATATATATATATATATATATATATATATATATATATATATATATATATACACACACTATATTTTTACTTATTTAACTGTCTAGTGTGTAATATTGTGTTGTTCATACTATACAATGATTTATTGTTTCTTTGTTGAATAATACAGAAGACAAAGAGCTTTAAAAAATAATCGAATATTGAATCGCAATCGCAATATTTGTGGGAAAAAATCGCAACCCTGGGGTTAGCAACAAATGGCCTTATTGTGATGAAAAAGAAACCGTGTTTCATTGTTATTGTGAGTGTGTGTGCCTGCCGCCGTTGTTCTTGCTGCTGGAGAAACGGTTCAGTAAGGTAGGGGAGGTCTTCTCCAAACATATGTTCATCCTTGGGTTTAGGTACAGTAAGTTTGCTAAATATAAATGTCAGCTGTTTAACTTCATCTTGGGCCAATCAAAGATGGCGGTGTATGTGAGCAGGAAGAGGAAGTGGGATGACTCTGATATTGATGTGAATCTACTGTTTACTCGGATGGTGGAAGCCAGAATCAGGATTGATTTAAATTATTCTAAAGAGATGAAGGATGTGATCTGGGCCCATGGTGATGTGTTGTGCTCTGTTGAAGGAGACCAGCTCATCTTTTCTCAAGAGGTGATGTCATGTATTTAACTGTTTATGTATGTACGTTTTTATTGGCCTGTTGAAAAGAGTTTATTTTGTAAATAACAGGATGGAACATTCACTACGTTTACAAGCAGCCAATAACCCGTTCACAACCAGAATATTAGCAATAACCCGGTCGCGCACGGCCATGTAAACACCGGCAAAAACACGAATATGCTCATATTCTTGTTTGTAAAAACCCGAAAATGATCCCTGGGTTACCCCTTTTCTAACCCGAAATTTTGGTCATGTAAACGCGTATCGGCATATCCCCATCAAAAGGAACATTGATATGTGTTCTGCGCATGTTCTATTCGCAAGGAATCTTGGTCTTTTGTGTAGAGGAACTTCTTGTATGCGCCAGAAAACCTGCGCGCAGTATACCGGAAGTAAACAAGAAGTATACAAGAAGTAAACAAGAAGTAAACAAGAAGTAGAGGTAAACATGGCGAGACGCAGCACAGCACCACACTTTTGGAGCGAGGAGGAAACCAATTTCTTCATTAGTGTGCTGCTGCTGCTGTTGTTGTCTTTGGATACAGGAAGAAGAATCGGAAATGACGCACGTCCAGACGCTAACCGTGCGTCGCCGTTTACATCGGGATATTGCCAATTGATTACAAATTCCATGTATACAGGAGTAACATCTCTGCTATTGCCAAAACGATTACAAATTCCATGTATACAGGAGTAACTCTCTCTGCTCACACATGTAAACCGGTTATTATATTCCATGTATACAGGAGTAACTCTCTCTGCTCACACATGTAAACCGGTTATTATATTCCATGTATACAGGAGTAACTCTCTCTGCTCACACATGTAAACCGGTTATTATATTCCATGTATACAGGAGTAACTCTCTCTGCTCACACATGTAAACCGGTTATTATATTCCATGTATACAGGAGTAACTCTCTCTGCTCACACATGTAAACCGGTTATTATATTCCATGTATACAGGAGTAACTCTCTCTGCTCACACATGTAAACCGGTTATTATATTCCATGTATACAGGAGTAACTCTCTCTGCTCACACATGTAAACCGGTTATTATATTCCATGTATACAGGAGTAACTCTCTCTGCTCACACATGTAAACAGGTTATTATATTCCATGTATACAGGAGTAACTCTCTCTGCTCACACATGTAAACCGTTATTATATTCCATGTATACAGGAGTAACTCTCTCTGCTCACACATGTAAACCGGTTATTATATTCCATGTATACAGGAGTAACTCTCTCTGCTCACACATGTAAACAGGTTATTATATTCCATGTATACAGGAGTAACTCTCTGCTCACACATGT
>NC_041354.1:18711965-18784465 GCF_004354835.1 Perca flavescens
TGAGCACGACTACCCAAAATATCTACTGCACATTGCAATATTTGATAAATTATAATATTTTTAGCAATATATTTATTACTGTAAAACACAATAATATGGCATGCTGTTAAATTGCGTTATTCACAGAGAACATCCCATTTCATCTTTGTTTTCATTCCCTAAAATACTTAGACATGTGATTACATTTTCTTTAAATGGTATCATGTTTGGTTCCAGTAAACACAAATTAGAAATATGTTGGATAAAGACTGTTAAATTAGAAAAAAATTAAAGAAACACAATGCTGCTGTGTGATCTGTGAGAAACTCAACAGTTCTACATTTTTAAAGCTATAATATTTATATGTGAGGGGATTAACAGAAAGTTAAGTTAGAGAAGTAGATTTAGAGATTAAAAAAAGTAGCTTTACTGTCTGTGAACTTCACGAGACAGTCTTTAAATAAATAATATCAATATGTAATATTGTATTAATCTCAATCTAAAAAGTAATACTTTTGTTTTACTCAAGAGTGGTAGGTGTTTGGGCCTGTTGAGTTGAGTTTACTTTAAGGTTTTTGAAGTAGAATAAACATTGTAATATTACTTCACGTAAACCCAACTAAATCAAGTTAACTTCCCATTATTACATAGTAAAATAAACTTCATTTAAAGGTGACTCACCTAATAAAATTAGAAGCTTTTTGAATTGACACTTCTCCAAAACCCTTTTTTAGACCTGTTTATGTGCATTTTTTCAAAAGCTTTTTTGAAAATGTTCTTTGTCATACACTGTAAAACATTTCACTTTAAATTGAGAGTAATATTCTGGCAGCAGCGTTGCCAGTAAACTACTGTTTATTAACCGCATGCCTACTGGTTTCAAAGTTTAAGTTATTTTACTGTAAATAGACAGTTTCTTACTGTATTGTTTGAATTTACAGTAATATTCTGGTTGCATTGTAATTCCCGCCTTTTCCTTTATTTTCCCAAGATGCATTGGTATTAACAGTAAATTCCTGTAATCTGTAGCATTCACAGATAGTGCTGTGATATTATTATTTTCTCCCAGAATGCATTGCCATTTACAGTGTGATCCTGTAGAACATTAAAACAGATTTTAGCTGTAAACTACCATTAAAAGATTCCCGTAGTGTTAGTTAAAAATTAAAAACAGACACATTGTCTTTTTATTGCACATATTCTTCTTCCTCCAGAGTTTTTAAGCTTTTCTAACTTGTAGTCTTCAAACCCAACCGATGCTTTTTGGATGTTTTTTGACAATACAATTAAAATGAGTACAGGCTACATGTTGCAACCTATAATTTAAGTTTGATTAGCTTTATTTTCTTAATGAAATGTGGGACTGAAGTACATGACAATGAGCTTTACAGCATTCACACAACTATTCATCTTAATGCAGTAACCACAACACAGCGTTCATATGCAGTTATGCTTTCAAACACTTGGCTCCATCTATCGGGTTGGGGTTAGTTATAGGGTATTTTGGGCTGTTTTAGCAGCTCTAGCTGTTTGTTAAAGTGGAGATACAGGTCAGTTATGCCAATCAGGAATGTTTTAAAGGTTGTGGGAGTGAAGCAGGCTCGGGGTTTACATCATATCAGTTTGTTTAATTTCTTTCTTTCTGCTGCAGTTTCTCACCTGAGCTGCTAGACTTTCCCTTCTGACATTTTACATTTTTGTCGCCTTTTTTAAAATTTTTGTCGCCTATTTTTTGACATCTGTGTCGCATTTCCATTGAGTTTTTTGTTCCCTTTTTCAATGCTGTTTTCATCATTTTCGCAGTCGTCCCTTTTTGATGTTTCATTCAGGTTATCCTCTCTTTGGCATGCTTCTGTCATGAATAACAATGCGTGGTGCTTTTCTCACATTAGTTCTTGTTAGCTGAGCAAAACAGTCTCTCCCTCAGTTTCTGTAGGTTCCCATCTTGGTCACATGCTCTACCGTGCTAGAGGCTTGTTCTCCATTGGTCACGATTCCGTGACAGTGTTGTCCATCTCTCAGGTTTTATGTCAAAGTCTGAGAACTCTCTTTAACACGTCCTTGAAGCACAGTTTAGGTCTGCCCGTATGCCGAGTTCCCTCCTCCACTACTCCATGTAGTACTGAGTGGGGAATGTGAGATCGTGGCATTCTGTTGACCTGGCCGGCATATCTCACACGATTGAGTTTCAGCCTTGAAGACCGGGTTCAGAATTTGTGACCGTGAACAGTTCTTCATTCGTCCTCTTGTCCTCCCAGGTCTCTCCAATATAAACTGCAAACCAATAAAAACTACATAAATACTGTAAACTGTTCATTTACACATGTGATTACATTTAATTTAAATGCGAAGATTTCATGTTAAAGATGTTAACAGCCTGTCATTTTATTAACGGTGACTTTGGACCATTTTCTTAAAGAAAATAAGCAGACATTTGTGTCGATATATTCTACTTTTCTTTGCAGACCTTTGTGTCGATATATTCGTCTTTCTGCTGCCTCAGTTTCTGAGACGCTGATGTGAGAGTTTCCCAGAATCCGACGACTCGAGTCAGCGCTATTTCTTCAGCTTTCCTGTCTCCCTCCCTCTCTCTTTTTCCTCTTCCTCTGTGTGTTTTCAGGATCTGAGCAGCTTTAATATTTCTTACGAAGCATCGAGAACGAGAGCAAACACGCTGCTGTTTGATTATATCACTGATTTATTGCCCGAGTGCCAAGATTTCTGTTTTAAAAATGAAGTTTTTTGTCACTTTCTTCAACGTTTTTGATGCTGTTATTGAGGTTTTTATTTGAATTTTTTAGTCAATGTATGGAACATGTTAACAAAAAAAAACAAGATCCTCAGCAACAAATAAGCAACTCAATAAGATGTAATTGATGTGTAGCGATGCTAAAGGCCTCAGAGATGTGACCCGCTCTGAGTCTACATGGCCCTCGGGGGCCTCCCTACTGTCACTTTGTGGATGAATCTTGCCGCCGGTGAGCGTGGCAGACACAGTGGGCGTTTCCCAATCTGTGTTCTTCTGTTGACTTGTGTTCCTGTGAAACGTCATCTCGTGTTGCCAAAGTACTGTCCCAATACACAAGTTCCCATTTCGCCAAGAACAGTTAAAATTCTGGATGTATTCTTGACACGCCCATTTACCGAGGATACATCGGTTGGTAACTTGTATGAACTTCGCAGCACCTGTATCCCAACATTCATTTCGGCATTCAATGATTGTTGGATTTCCAGTACATAGACAGCCCAAAAACGGGACAATTTTAACAATTTTCGCCATCTTATTCATCACTAAATTTACTTCTGAGAACATTTTAGGCGAGAAATGAAAGGTTTAGATTTTGAATATAGGCTTGCGAAAATCTTTGCCGAATTGATAATTTGCTCCAAAGTTTTCGGAGCTCCATAAATTGACGCGGCCGCCAGTTTGCGCCTGCCTGCGCTCGGACAGACACACTCGGAGACCCCGCTGTAGGACCCCGGAGGTCTTTTAGACCGGTCCCGTTAATAAGCGGTTTTTATTTCGCCGTTGATGGATCGTTTGTTTAAATATCACAACACATGTCCATCATAAGATTAACGGGAACCTGTGTTAACTGTCTTTTTGGAGTTACTTATTTACACACACACACACACACACACACACACACACACACACACACACACACACACACACACACACACACACACACACACACACACACACACACACACAGAGCGCAGCAGGCAGAGGAGAGATATACCATAGATAGACTGTATATTATTAGTCTATGAGATACACCGGTTTCTTTTCGGGAGACTTGTTTAAATTATGCCATATGCTATAGCCTACATTATATTTTGTATTTAGTTCATATTTTTGGTGTATTTGTTTTCTGATTCATTAGAAGTTGAGTTTCAGTCTGTATGATAAATGAACAGTTGTACATAATAACATGCTATGACATGTTATGTAGACTAAAGGGGAGACACCAACCTTTATTATTTGAATTTCTAATTTCCATCTCCCTGGGCATATACAGTGCACTACAATAATATAGAAATGATAATTCCACATAACACTAATAGGAACACATAGGACACACCAGTGCATATGCCTATTTATTTTTTTAATTTAAACTGACTTAAACTTATACACTAATAGGGATCGCGTTCCACTCTTTTGAATAAGTAAAGGGTGTTTAAGCTAAACCATAAACAATAAAATTAAAGCTCAATTAGTTTTATTTTTCAATATTATTGCAATAGTTGTAGCATTATGAAATTTTCTTGTCCAGAGATTGGTTTAATACAAAGTGGTTATATTGTTGTGGTTTTTATATCTAGCTGGTATTTTGGAGCCCTGCAGGTAGCCTTTGTGTGCTGGGGGGTGTTGAGCAATAACAGGAAGAAGGCATCGTCTCAAACTGTTAACAGAGTTTTCTGTGATTGTGAACTTGTGAGTTTATTCTTCCAAGAACAACCAGCAAGAACCTTCTCCCCAAGAACACAAGTCCGTACTGTGCATTCTTGGTATTGAGAAACGCCGTGTGTGTGTTTGTGTGTCAGCTGTTTCATCCAGACGTCCAGTTTCCAATACATCTGGAGTCAGCCAATCACTCGGCGGTGTAACTGGACAGCGCTCTGGGGACTCGTTCAGCTGCTCAGATAAAATCTCTGACATGGAGGAAAACATCACAAGCATTCCTCTGCGTCTCGGCAAAAAACGTCAATAAAGGCAACCGAAACGATGAAAATGTCTTTTTTTCAGAACGCAGAGTTGGAGAAATCCTTCCAGACTGTGAAGAGGAAGAAGAAGACACAAACCACGTTGGTTCACCCTTTTTTCTCTTTATTAACTTCATTATATTTAAAATAACTGTAGGGTTATATTTAAAGGGAAACTACTTTCTCTGAAACTGGTCCGTAGAGAAACAAATTGTAATGTAAAAATCTAAATAAGTTTTTTTTTTTTTTTTTTTTTTTTTTTTTTTTTTGTTAAGGGCATAATAAGATCTAAATTTAGGGTTTAATATATGCAAAAAAAAGTTCACCAATACGATTTAAAAAAAAAAAAAAAAAAAAAAAAAAAAAAAAAAAGAAGATTCAGTTTCACTTTGGCGGACAATACAGCAGAGGGCAGAGCAGCTCTTTCCTCCGTTCCAGCTCTCCTTCTCTTCTCTCCGTGATGCTTTGGCTCTTTTTCTCTCCGTCTAAAGGCACTTTGGCAACTCCTTGGAGCGCTTGACTGGCTGATTCACCCAGATTCACACACATTTACACCAGGCTTGTGCAAACTTCAGAATTTCAGAATTCAATTCTCCTCCATTCAAATCATGAATTGAAATTTGAAGTGAGTTGACTCTGCCCCACAGGAAGTTGAATTTGAATTTGAATGACAGGAAGTGGAATTAAATTCATGGCAATTCAAAGAAATTCCACACAGTCACACAACCGAATGTGTTGAATCTCACATCCAGTCAGTGTTAGGAAGGTTAATTTGGAAATGTAATTGCTTACTTAATAAGTTACCCATATTAAATGTGGTTTGGGTTGGTATTGGGGGTTACTCCTTACGAAGTAATGCCATAATATAATCAAATTTGGCTGTAACTGAGTAATGTAACACATTGATGTTACTGTTACTGTTGTGTTGAGAGTTGGTGTGTTTAAGCCCTAATGTATTGTATATTAATGTAATGAGTAAAGTAATGAGTTACTATCCATAGAGAATAACAAATAAGGTAATGCATTATGGGTTTAGGGTTAGGGTAAAAGTGAATAATGTGTATTACACGTTCTTGAGTAGTAACCCCAACACTTATGATATCAAATATCAGTAGTAATAATCATAATACCATCAAGAGATGGTTTCAAAATAAGACTGTCTGTTAACTTCCTTGTAGATGCCTTATGAAATGTGAAGTAGCCTTGATGGAGCCACAGACTGGAGCACTGCAGTGCTTGCATGTGGCTCTGTGGTTTCCAGGTGTTCGTGTTGGAATTGGTTCTTCAAAATGAACTAGTACAGATGACCTTTTAGGCCTGCTATTATTTTCCATGTCAGTGTTATTACAGGTGTCAAATCTATAAACGTTTGTAATCTGACATTGTAAGGGACTTCTGAAACTTAAAAAGTCCAGTGTTGACCATCAAATTGTGTTACAATAAATCAAACTTAATTATTTGTTCTGTGACTAGAGCTTTTAACATTCATTGCTGGGGGAAACATTTCCTGTTAATGTAATCTGTACAAGTAGTTCAAACTAATATCATTCATAGAATATGTAATGCAATCATATCTGACATATATTGTAAAGCTTCATTGTTAAACACTTCACTTAAATTATGTATATGAATTTCTTTGAATTTGTATTGAATTGCAATTGTGCTTCCTTTAATTCAAATTGTAATTCTTGTTTTTGACAATAATTCAAGAATTGAATTGGAATTTAGAGTCATTATCAATTCAGTTCTGATTTGTGCACAAGCCTGATTCCCACAGCTTCCCACAGATTGTAAAGTGATGGATGCAGAGTTTCCTTCATGACCACAGCTCTGTGCCGCTGCTTTACACGCTTTGTTTTAGGCTTTTTACACTTTTGTGATCGTTTTTTTATGCTGTTTTTATGTGGTTGCATGCCAAGTTTCTTACAACTCATAGGAGAAGGAGGAGACATCCCAGCATATTTATTCATCTGACAGCCAATGAGGCCACAGCGTCTTTCCTGCCTCCACTCATCCGTCCAAATTAGTTGTTTTTTTGAATGCTTTTTTGACAATTTTTTTTGGCGTTTGGTCTTGTGCTTTTTGACACTTTTTTTCAAGCCTTTTTTGGCATTTTGACGCTTTTATATATTGTTTTTTTAAGCGCTTGCATGCTGAGTTCCTCCCAGCTCAGAGGAGAAGGAGGAGGCATCCCAGCATATTTATTTATCTGGCAGCCAATGAGGCCACAGCTCTGTCTGTGCTCTCCGTTGTCTGTGGAAGTACACTCTGACTCTATGCTGCAGGGGACAAATTAGTTATGGCTCTGCTGTCGGACGCCACCGCCGTCTGCTGTGTGATCGGCCGCCGCTGCCGGGGGGGGCGGAGGAGGAGGAGGAAGAGACGCTGCGAGCGCAGAGGTATCCTCCGTTTAGTTTCCCGTCCGTTCGTGCAGCGCTGCACGGACACACCGCTGCGTGTTTTACTTTCTGTTGACATGACTCCTGAAGGATCTGACTTTTCGGTTTGAAGCCATCCATTGTTACTGCTTTGCTTTTTCCCTGGTTATCTTTTTCATTTCTGTTTATCATAGACACAGATTTCAAGTGGAAATGAATCATGTTTCTGTGAGAATGAAACATGTATTTTTAGTAGCCAATTCTTTTATTTGATGCTTTTTTGCACTCTGCTTTTTCTGACTTTAAGCTAAGTTATTCATGAAGAGAGAAAGGTAAATAGTGTTTATGTGTTAAAAATAAGAAGCAGCCGTTGTTGGTTGTAGATACTTGGCATTCAGGCGAGTCAGAAACTTCCTGAACTGAAGTGTGAGACGTCTGTCGGTCTGTCGCTATGGGCTGTAAAATTCGACCCCAGCCCTGAGCGTCTCTCTCTCTCTCTCTCTCTCTCTCTCTCTCTCTCTCTCTCTCTCTCTCTCTCTCTCTCTCTCTCTCTCTCTCTCTCTCTCTGTGTGTGGAGATAACGGAGGACCGGCCGGCAGTGGTTGGGTGAAGGGAGCGGTGATCGGCGTCTGTTGTGAGAATGAGGTGGAGGAGGGTCAGCGACTTTGTCAGACCGACCTTCTGAGAAATAACGTCAGCCTGTCACCTCAAATCTCTGGCTAGAGGAGCTCATTTTGTTTGTTGGATTGTTAGTTTGTTGGACTATCGGAGAAAATAACACTATAGCCCATAGACTTCTCAGTTAAGCAGGAATTTTGGAAAATCTAAGCTGTAAAACCTTTATTTCCCATTTAAATGGCCAGTGTAAGGAGATGTACTGCTCTACTGGTTCCTCAGCATGCAGTCAGCAGCAGTGTTCAGGCCCAGCAGGCCGGGGCCAGCTGTGACGGTGTTAAATGAAAAATGAGTGTGCCAGGGGTTTGGGGGATGTGTGAACTGGCAAAGTTTCACAAAATAGACAGCAGAGAGTCCTGAGGCTGTCAGCATTCACAGCAGCAATCCAACTCTATAAGCTCACATACAATAGCATAGAAACAGTTTGTGTAGGCTGAGATTAAAGGCAACCCGTTCTCACTCCCAAATTGTAAAATACTGCTGCTTGGTCAGTGGCTTTTAAAATCCCCCTTTGGCATCTGTGGGTTCATGTCCCGTTCTTGTCCCACATGTCACTGAAACATACATTTTATAACTGCCCCCCACCATCCTTTCCTAAACCTAACTGTCCTGTTCTCGCGCTGCAGAGCATCTCAATATGACGCTAAAGGAGACTTTCTGCATCAGTAACAAATGCTATAGACACGTGAGCAAGCACTGGGAGTGAGAATGTGTTGCTAAAGGATGTTTATTAATCATTGATTCCATCCATGAAGGATGTGCTGCACATTAATGCATATTTGATACACTCAAACATGAAAAAAAAAAAATTTCAGTCCACAAAGGAGCACTCAATTTACAAGGGTCTTCCCTTAGTGGTCTTTTTTGACACTTTTTCAGGGCTTTTAATGCTTTTTGGACCCTTTTTTGACACATTCGTTGGTTTGTTGGCTCAAATGTTGACCCTATCCAGTGATTTTAACTAAATGCATAAAGGACAAAAAGAAACTGCAGGTTTTTCCTCTCATCCTCTTTCCCTGGCCTGTCAATGTGTCACAGGGTCCAATTTCTGCACGTCTCAAAATGTCATTTCACGGTGAGAAAATGGACTTTGTGTGTGAGAAAAGCATTGTGCTGGTGGCATTTCTTTCTGTCTGCATCACATGTTTTTGGCCAGCGTTTCCCCCTCTTCTCTTCGCTGTGTGCTTCTCCTCCGGATCCATCCATCTGCATTAGGACACTCCCAGAGTTCTCTGACAGATGTTTGCATTGTTTCCTCTGCGGCTAGGATTGGAACTCGCCTCCAGCAACTGAAATAAAAGCTTCAGAATCTATTTATCACAGTCGGCTCAGTCGCCGCTGACGCCTGGAGTCCACGCTCTCTGCTCTTGGAGAAGTTGCTGTTTTGCGGTTGTTGTGCTTTTATTTTTCGTCATGTTGCATCTTTGTGATTGTTTTTCTTTGTTGACATCTTTTTTTTCCTTTCGCCACAAAGATTCTGTGTGATTGTTTTGCGTCTTTTTGGACAAAAGCGACAAAGATGTCAAAAGAAGCAATAAAAAAAAGAGATGAGCCCCCGATGCTTACATCGTCTGGCTCCGCCCCTGCCTGCTGATAAACTTTAAGAGTCTTGTCTACTCAGTATGTGAGTGTGTCGTTGTCGTCTGTGTGCTGTGATGCATGATGGGAGGCAGAAGTGTGTCGGAGCGTGGCAGTCGGCAGCGGTAAATAGATTTTTATTTATTTCTTTTTGTCCTGCTCGTCTGATAAACTAATTCTCTATGCGACGTGGATGGCAGGCCACGGATTCCTTTAACGCACATGCCACTCTCCATTCCTGCCGGCTGTTTATCCTCCACAATCTCATTTTCTTTTCAATGTGTGGATGGCGTTTTGGGTTACTGCTCAATGTTCCATATCCACATACACTGAGAGGACTCCTCTATATGTCTCAATGTCATTTCTTTAAGGAAACAAGGGCGAGCTTCTGGGGCTTGAGCCCCAAATGTTTTCTCCAACGCCCTGATAATCGTTGAGGTTTTTAGTTGGTTAGTTCACAAAGTTAGTTATTTTAAAACCATCAATGATTCGGGGGCTTTGGAGAAAACATTCAGGGCTGGAGACCTTTTTGAAGGGTTTCTTCACCATAAATTGTTGCCAGAGTTAGTTAAAAGATAACAAATTTTGGTCTGAATGGTTCTGTCTTAACATGTAAGTGGACTACACTGAGGATACCAGCCAATGAGACATTCTGAACATTGTTATTGGCTTTAGAGTAGTCTGGATCAATGGAAGTACATTGCCAGGATAACCCCGACATCCGGTGAAGCCTCTTGCAAGAATAACCTCCGAGCTATCAAGCTAACGTTTAGAAAAAAAGCATGTGAGGCAGAACGTGATGTAGCTCTGTTTGTTTGGCTCATACACTAAAGGTTTCTGTGACTGAACTTTAGAACTTTTTGTGTTTCCTCCAGGTCGAGTGGGAGATTGGCTACCTCCAAACCAGCGGAAGCTCCCCACCATAGACAGGGACGAAGTTAAAAACATGAGTGAGTCAATTAGTCCATATTTCAACAAGACATTCTGATCCAAAAACTTTTTCAGTTTTACTATACCTTAGGCCGGTTACACACTGCACGCGTCACGCGAGTGTGGCGTGTCCGTTTATATTTGGGCTCCCATGGTAACAGGTTAGAGTTTACACACTGCTGGCACGTCTGAGGCGCGGCTCGAGACGCGCCTGAGACGCGTGCCTGCTAGAAATGGAACCGACGCCTATTTTTCACGCGAGACGCGAGTGTGTTGGAAGCGTTTCCAGGCAAAATAGAATGGGAAAATATGTTTATATGTCATTTAGACACGAATGTATATTAATAAATGACGGCTTGATGTTTGAAAGTCTAGGTTTTGACATCAATGTAGATATAAATGTAATACAAAATTTCAGGGAAATTTCTTACCAGATGCCCGAACCACCTCAACTGGCTCCTTTCGACGCGAAGGAGCAGCGGCTCTACTCCGAGCTCCTCACGGATGACCGAGCTTCACACCCTATCTCTAAGGGAGACGCCAGCCACCCTCCTGAGGAAACCCATTTCGGTCGCTTGCACCCTGGATCTCGTTCTTTCGGTCATGACCCAGCCTTCATGACCATAGGTGAGGGTAGGAACAAAAACTGACCGGTAGATTGAGAGCTTTGCCTTCTGGCTCAGCTCTCTTTTCGTCACAACGGTGCGATAAATTGAATGTAATACCGCACCCGCTGCGCCGATTCTCTGACCAATCTACCGCTCCATTGTCCCCTCACTCGTGAACAAGACACCAAGGTACTTAAACTCCTTCACTTGGGGTAAGGACTCATTCCCTACCTGAAGAAGGCACTCCATTTGTTTCCTGCTGAGAGCCATGGCCTCACATTTAGAGGTGCTGATCCTCATCCCAACCGCTTCACACTCTGCTGCGAACCGATCCAGTGAGTGCTGAAGGTCACAGGCCGATGATGCCATCAGGACCACATCATCTGCAAAAAGCAGCGATGATATCCCCAGCCCACCCCTCTGCAACCCCTCTCCACCCCGACTATGCCTCGATATCCTGTCCATAAATATTACAAACAGGATTGGTGACAAAGCGCAGCCCTGGCAGAGGCCAACCCTCACCTGAAACGAGTCCGACTTACTGCCGAGAACCCGGACACAGCTCTCGCTTTGGTTGTACAGAGATTGGATGGCCCTGGGAAGGGACCCCCTCACCCCATACTCCCGCAGCACCTCCCACAGTATCTCCCGGGGGACCCAGTCATACGCCTTCTCCAGATCCACAAAACACATGTAGTGTTGGGCATACTCCCAGGCTCCCTCCAGGATCCTTGCAAGAGTGAAGAGCTGGTCCGTTGTTCCACGACCAGGACGGAATCCGCATTGTTCCTCCTCAACCCGAGGTTCGACTATCGGCCGAACCCTCCTTTCCAGCACCTTGGAGTAGACTTTACCGGGGAGGCTGAGAAGTGGGACACCCCTGTAATTGGCACACCACCCCAGTCTGCCACTCCTTTGGCACCGTCTCAGACTTCCACGCAATGTTGAAGAGGCGTGTCAACCAAGACAGTCCCTCCACACCCAGAGCCTTAAGCATTTCTGGACGGATCTCATCAATCCCCGGGGCTTTGCCACTGTGGAGTTGTTTAACTACCTCAGCAACTTCCACCAGGGAAATTGACGACAGTCCCCCATCATCCTCCAGCTCTGCCTCTACCATAGAGGGCGTATTAGTCGGATTTAGGAGTTCCTCAAAGTGCTCCTTCCACCGCCCTATTACCTCCTCAGTTGAGGTCAACAGCGTCCCATCCTTACTGTACACAGCTTGGATGGTTCCCCGCTTCCCCCTCCTGAGGTGGCGAACGGTTTTCCAGAAGCTCCTTGGTGCCGACCGAAAGTCCTTCTCCATGCCTTCTCCGAACTTCTCCCACGCCCGCTGCTTTGCCTCTTTCACGGCAGAGGCTGCAGCCCTTCGGGCCCCTCGGTACCTTGCAACTGCCTCCGGAGTCCTCTGGGATAACATATCCCGAAAAGACTCCTTCTTCAGTCGGACAGCTTCCCTGACCACCGGTGTCCACCACAGTGTTCGTGGGTTACCGCCCCTTGAGGCACCTAAGACCCTAAGACCACAGCTCCTAGCCGCGGCTTCAGCAATGGAAACTTTGAACATTGTCCACTCAGGTTCAATGCCCCCAGCCTCCACAGGGATGCACGAAAAGCTCCGCCGGAGGTGTGAGTTGAAAGTCTGTCGGACAGGGGCCTCCTCCAGACGTTCCCAATTTACCCGCACTACCTGTTTGGGCTTACCAGGTTTGTCCAGAGTCTTCCCCCACCCCCACACAGCTCCGCCCCTCTCTTCACCCGAGTGTCCAAAACACAGGGCCTCAGATCAGATGAAATGATTATAAAATCGATCATTGACCTTCGGCCTAGGGTGCTCTGGTACCAAGTACACTTATGAGCATCCCTATGTTCGAACATGGTGTTCGTTATAGACAATCCATGACTAGCACAGAAGTTCAACAACAAACAACCACTCTGGTTTAGATCAGGGAGGCCGTTCCTCCCAATCACGCCTCTCGATGTGTCTCCATCATTGCCCACGTGTGTGTTGAACTCCCCCAGCAGAACTATGGAGTCCCCCACTGGAGCCCCATACAGGACTCCACTCAAGGTCTCCAAGAAGGCCGAATACTCCGAACTCTTGTTTGGTGCATATGCACAAACAACAGTCAGAGTTTTCCCCCCCACAACCCGCAGGCGTAGGGAGGCGACCCTCTTGTCCACCGGGGTAAACTCCAACATAGCGGCGATCAGCCGGGGGCTTGTGAGTATCCCCACACCCGCCCGGCGCCTCACACCCTGGGCAACTCCGGAGAAGAAAAGAGTCCAACCCCTATCCAGGAGTATGGTTCCAGAACTGAGACTGTGCGTAGAGGTAAGCCCCACCAGATCTAAACGGTAGCGCTCCACCTCCCGCACAAGCTCCGGCTCCTTCCCCCACAGAGAGGTGACATTCCACGTCCCCAGAGCCAGCGTCTGCTGCCCGGGTCTGGTCCGTCGAGGCCCCTGACCTTCACTGCCACCCGTGTGGCAGCGCACCCGACCCCAGCAGTTCCTCCCACACGTTTCTTCTTCGGGCTGTGCCCAACCGGGCTCCGTGGCAAACCCGGCCACCAGGCACTTTCTGACGAGCCCGCCATCTGGGCCTGGCTCCAGACGGGGGCCCCGGGCTTCCTCCGGGCAGGGTAACTTCACCTCTTCCTCGTTGGCTCATAGGGTTTTCTCGTGACGCGTGCAGTGTGTAACCGGCCTTAGAATTATACTGAGACGTGGGTTATGTCCAGGTTGGGTATGGCACTGATTACCAACCAGTGTACAAGTACCCAAGGGTTTACTTCTGCAGTTGCCAGGGGTGGGAAGATTGTAGTAGCTCAACTAATAATAAAAAAAAATAAAAAAAATGAAATTATGATTTGATTGGAAGAATATATCCACATATTAACATGAAGTCAGCTGTCAACAACTCAACACTAAATGTTGCAGTTATGTAAGAGTAAAAACTAGTTAGAACAGTTGAAATAGCTTAATAACTATCTAATAATATTTAGCCTAAAAGTACTGACTAAAAAGAGGAAATATATAGCTAAAAGTACTGTCTTAAACCGTTGAAATATTTAGGCTGAAGTACTGACTAAGCAGTTGAGCGTTAAATGGCTAAAAGTAAAGTTAATGGATAAAGGTTTAAAACATTTAGCTTCACTCAAAGTTGTAAAAGGGTGTTAGTAGTTGTAGTAGTCAGGGGCGGATTTAGTCATTTTGGGGCCCAAGGCAAACCCAGACATGGGGCCCTCTACATCTCTTGTTTCCCCCCTTTTGTCAATCCTTATTTTTCTAAGAAAGTCCTACTTGTAACTTCTCTTCAGCAGTCTTCACACAGCAATGATGTCTAGACATCTGGATTTGCATCTGTAAGAAAAAAAGAAGAAAAACACACAAACTTCTGTTTAACAGATGCATCCACTGTAAAATTGTATTTAAAATTGTCTCTGTACAATAATATGTATTGTCGTTTTATAGGGAAGAGCTGCCATTGGTTGTCCTTTACCTTGGTTGGCTCTCTGATAGTATCTCTTCTATGGATCTGCTTGCTGCTACATGTTTGTAGACTTCTGTCTTGTGTACACACACACAAGACAATAAGTGATCAATTATGGACACATCATTTTAATAAAAATAACTTACAGTTTAAAATATAGACAAGGAAAATGAAGAAATGGTCAGAAAAAAGGGAGAGCAGGAAAAAGTCAGTGAAAAAAAAAGTGTACCTTTTTTCTTTCACTGACTTTCTCCTGCTCTCCCTTTTTTTTCTGACCATTTCTTCATTTCCCTTGTCTCTGTTTTTGCATCTCTTTTTCTTCTCCCTTTGGTCTTTGCCTGTCTTTTTCTTCTTCTCCCTTTTGTATTTGGATTTGTCCGTCTTTCTCTTCATCTCACCTTTCTTCTATGTCTTTGTATTCTCTTCCTCTCTCTTGAATGTATTTATGTACGTTTAGTTTCTTTGGCTTTCTCTTATTAATTAACTCAGCTTTAATGGGTGAGTAACAAATGAAGGAAATCTTGGGCTGATCTCTGTGTGTGAGTGTCTGTGTTTGAGTGTGTGTGTGTGTGTGAGTGAGAGTGTGTGTGAGTGAGAGTGTCTGTGTGAGAGTGTGTGTGTGAGTGAGAGTGTCTGTGTGAGTGAGAGTGTGTGTGTGTCTGAGTGTGTGTGTGTCTGTGTGTGTGTGAGAGTGTCTGTGTGTGTGTGTGAGAGGGTCTGTGTGTGAGTGAGTGCCTGTGTGAGTGAGTGTGTTGTCGTCTTTTTCGTCATAGATGTCGTCATCATTATTATCACTGCTACTGAAAGTGAACGTGGGAGTTTTGTTACCTGTAGTTGAAGGATCCTCCTCATCCTGTAAAGGTGCCTTGGATGTATCCTCCTCATCCTGTAAAGGTGCCTTGGATGTATCCTTCTCATCCTGTAAAGGTGCCTTGGATGTATCCTCCTCATCCTGTAAAGGTGCCTTGGATGTATCCTTCTCATCCTGTAAAGGTGCCTTGGATGTATCCTCCTCATCCTGTAAAGGTGCCTTGGATGTATCCTTCTCATCCTGTAAAGGTGCCTTGGATGTATCCTCCTCATCCTGTAAAGGTGCCTTGGATGTATCCTTCTCATCCTGTAAAGGTGCCTTGGATGTATCCTTCTCATCCTGTAAAGGTGCCTTGGATGTATCCTTCTCATCCTGTAAAGGTGCCTTGGATGTATCCTTCTCATCCTGTAAAGGTGCCTTGGATGTAATGTTAGCAGCAATATTGCTGGAGCAGCCTGAGCTGGCACTGTCGGCAGCAACAGGTAGCTCCTCGTCGCTAGCAGCAGTGCTGATGGTGGTTGTAGCTTTGTTGTCATTGTCAGCGGCGGGCATCACAAAAAAGTTTAACTTCGGCAATTCTTTTTAAAAAGGTTTTGCTTCCTCCTTTTTTCAGCACCGCTTGGGTAGTTTCACTTAATTTTTCCTCTACTCTGTACACTGTCTGTCACTCTGCACACGCACTCTGTCTGTCACTTTATTTTTCTCTGTTTTTTGGTGCATTACAGCCTTGTCACTTTCGCAGATGCGCAGTAAGTGAGATAATGGAATAGTCCAATGTAGTGAGGTGGGGGGGCCCCATCCACCTCCGTTCTGCGAAACTAATGATTTTATGCCATTTTTCGCAAATTAAGTTTTAGAAATATATAATTTGTGAAAAGTAAAAAACAAAAAACTTAAGCATAAGTTAATGGGGCTTTTTGGGGGCCCCTAGGTAGCTCGGGGCCCAAGGCAATTGCAGATCTTTGCCTAATGGTAAAATCTGCCCCTGGTAGTGGTGATGGTGGTAGTAGTAGTAGTAGTAGTAGTAGTAGTATTTCTGACCAAAACCATCCTACATATTGACAGTTCAGATTAATTAATTAACATTATCCACCTTTTTAAACAATGAATAGTGTTACATTTTGAACAGATATTGGGAATTAATGAAGGGCTACATGAGTTTATCTGACAGGGCTGTGGGGTGAGATGCATGCATATAGGTGTCATTTACATGGGGGATGGGGGAGAGTGGGTGGTTGCAACTCCCCCAATAATCAAAACTGGCCAGTGCAATCACCCAAAAACCTAGTATAATGTCCTTTACATAAATAAAGACATTTGCAATATAAATTGTTGCAGAAAAATGTTTGACGTTCAAAATTTCAATTTTGCTCGAAAGTAGAGATCTCACCCCTCCCAACGTTGAACCCAAAGTTACGCCCTTGCATTTAGGTAAAGGAAATCCCGAGTCCTGGTGCATTGTATCACTGTCCCCACCATCCCATTCCTTTTGGCCGGCTCAGGGGGCAGATCAGAGCATAATCCCAGGGTCAGGGGGTTTCTACTGTGAGATGTCGGTCCATTTTGATGACAAACTCTAAGCTTGTCCCCCCTGCCCTTAACAGAAAAGCTCCCTAAAGCCCCTTGAGAGCCATCTCTGGATTTGGAATGTAGGTCTGTTTCAGCCCTAAAACATCCTGCCTCAATAGGATTTTATGGAAAAGATGGATGTGGCATCTAAGGGATGTTAATATGCAGGGCAAAGCCTTACTTTCATCTGACACTATTCGTGTGCCTGTTTTTGCTTTTGAAAGCTGCTTCACAGGGATGGCAGTAGGTTGCGCGGTTTGATAAACTGGCTATTTATTTGTAAAACTGATACGATCCAGCTGAGACGAGACTCTATTTTAAGTTTGTCAGATAGGCTGAAAGAAGTCTGTGAGCTTGAAGACGTGAAGCAGTTAGCCACTTTAGCATTGTGAATCGGCCTGCTGATTCTTTGTCCCAACGCTAACTGATGAGACTTGGACACTATTTTCCTATGTTTTTGTGTCTTAGTGACTGATTGGAAAAACAGTCTTTACAATTAGTCCAGTATTTAGCGACAGCGCTGTGATCAGCAGCCGTGAACTGGGCTGCAATGTAATAATCCTTTAGGACAAATGTGCATCGTCAATTGTCCACAAAAAGTTCTGTTGTTGCCGCTGACAGACACAGATTATTATTCTAAGTGTCTGACAACATTATGGGATGGATCCCTACAGAGATAGACCTTTTAGTTAAAGAGTAAGATCCTTTTAGTTTAACATGAAACAGCCCCGAAATCCCCATCACCAAACAGCAAATCATCTTCATTCCCCACCAGAAACACTACCTGAAAAGATTCGATAAGGGAGACGAAAAGATTCCAAAGTGGATTTTGTTTTGATAAATAGAAATAGAAGCCCATCCCTAACCAACTCTAAGTTTACCTTTATGATTCCAATATGAAATGTGCATCTCTTCCTCCTTAACTAGAGCACAGTGCCCAAACAGAGTTTAGCTTTCAGTCACAGCCAGTTGACAAATGTAGGCAAAGTAAATAACAAGCATGCAAAAGGGGGACAGAACTCAAACATGAAAAACAAAAAAGAACGATAATGCCCTGAGCAACAAGAGGGGGGAAAGATTATAGGTCTGCTGGGGAAGAGGAAACATTGTTCTTGTTACTGAAAGAGCGAGCGCTGCAGCTCAGCAAGCAAAAAACACAAAGCAGAAACAGACATTGCTTTATTTGATTGAAAAGTGAATCCATCAGGCTAGAAAGTCAACCATCTAAGAGTCTAAATGTGTCCCATTGTAATTTCAGAACTAAAAGTGTTACCTGGCATCTGATATTTCATATTTCCTGTATGACTTGCTGTTTTAATTTTACCAAAAAGCCCTTGAACAACCTTAAGCAACTGCAACCAACTCTCTCCCTACACTGTCAGACATAATCCATGTTTTCCTAACTGGTTTGATTTTGGCTTACATAGAACAGGGACAGGATTACTGCTGTGTTAACACAAATAAAAGGGTAATTTTGTTTTTATTTTTCAACCAGGACCCTATTTTCCCATGTTTTTTGTCTTTGACAAGATGGCTAGAGTCGGCAGTCAGCGAAACAAGCTGCAATGTAACCTGTAGGACAAATGTTTACTGTCAGTTAGCTTCCACTTAAAGTGCTTTTTTTTGCAGCTGACAGACTCAAATTATTATTCTAAGTGTCTGACAACAGTATGGAAAGGATCCCTACAGAGATGGACCTTTTTAGTTAAAGAGGAAGATCCTTTTTTTAAACATATAAAACGTCAGCACAATTGCTATAGCTAAACCCACCAGACTCCATGTAAATAATCAGTACTTTTATCAGCATAAAACACACTTCATTCAAAGTGGACAGAAACAAAATAAAACTATCAAAAGCCATCTTGGTTCATCCTTCCACTGTTCCAACAATCACCACTCTGATTTGGTTGAAATAAACCCTTAATTCACCCATTTACATGTGGAGATATGCTGGCTCTATACACGCTAAAAGTCCTGATTATTTACATGGAGTCTGGTGGAGATATGCTGGCTCTATACACGCTAAAAGTCCTGATTATTTACATGGAGTCTGGTGGAGATATGCTGGCTCTATACACGCTAAAAGTCCTGATTATTTACATGGAGTCTGGTGGAGATATGCTGGCTCTATACACGCTAAAAGTCCTGATTATTTACATGGAGTCTGGTGAAAATATGCTGGCTCTCTACACGCTAAAAGTCCTGATTACTTACATGGAGTCTAGTGGAAATATGCTGGCTCTCTACACGCTAAAAGTCCTGATTATTTACATGGAGTCCAGTTCCGAAACCACTGGGGTGTCGACTCTGGGTTTCTTAACCCAAGCAGCGACTTCCATTGCTAAAGCTCCTTAAAGCAGGGGGCAACTCTACGCGCTATGAGCCTTCTTCTCACTGGATTTATTACCTCAGTAAACATTTTCCTAACAAGTTTATTCAGGGCCGGCCATGCAAATGGTGTGTCATTCATGTGACACTGTGTTGCAAAAGCCTATCAGCGCTGAGATTCTTCTTCAAAGCCCTGATCAATCTAAACCGGGCATGAATTTAGATTTTCTTTAAATTTCTTTTGATCCATTTATTCAAAATTAAATTACAGCTAAATCTGAACCTCAAGTAGTGCTGCAAGAAAGATGTCACATGAGTTCCCAGAGAAGCCCTAGCTGTGAGCTTTACCGAATGGTATTATTAATCCACATACAACGTGGTTGTTGTTTTTCTGGTATCTGTGACAACAGGAACAAAGCAGCAATAGTGGGGGTTTTGGCCATACAAAAATAAATGTTGTTATTGCCTCAGCTCTTTAACATGATGAACAGGAGATCAATATTTAAACAGGGACTTGTTGTTCCCCTCACCATATACTGCATTTCACAGGAGTTTGGTTGACTCTGGTGAAGTGTATCCACACTTTGGAACATTTAAGTTAAGGTGGGCTGCTATTGTCAGTCAGTCAGTATTGATTAGAGTGCTTTTACATGCCACCAGTTTTTTTCCCAGATGCCTGTAGTGTCAGAAAAAAGTCAAAGACACTCAAAGAGAGACTGTGAATGAAAGATTCTATAAGGAATTCATCTTCAAGTCAGATCCAAAATGGAACCGAATATTGAAACCCATCCCTACAGTTGTCACATGAATTACGTACTCGTACATACTGTGTAAAGTTGCCATGTGTAACCAATTAAATGCTAAAAGTGTATATTATTTCTCTGGTATTTTTCTTCAGGCTGAGTTGGGGTACAGAATTATTTTGGGAAAGGTTGACACCCTTGTTTGAACCCCCATTTTCCCCCACAACCCTTCTTAACTAAACATGCATTTTATAGGATTGTTTTCTGTCTTGAGCACCAAAAGGAGTAACCTATTACGCTTTTGCTGGAGGATGTTGTAAATGGAAATTTAAATTCAGTTCCATCAGCTTTGTTAACTGGTGATATGTGTTCCCAAAACACAGAAGATCGTCTGGAAAAGGACACTTAAGAAATACATTTTAAAAGAGCTGTTTGTATTTTGTTTTCTAATTTGCTAAATTTGAGCACTACAACAAATGGTTAAAGTTAAGATTTTACTTTGGTCAGGGGAGTATTAAATGTTGACAGTTATCATTGCTTAAATAATTTGATTTAAATGATTTTCCTAGTGCAGATTAGTCCTGAATTTGTATCATATTTGTTCGTCATAAATCAATGAATGTTTAGAATACACTTTACTGCCACTATATATTTTTTTTATGTCACTACAGAAGTATTGATTAAGGAACACACATCACTTGTTCAGTTGCAAAGAGAGAATCTCTAAAGGAAGCTCTACATTTTACATTTACAAGATCCTGCAACGAAGGCATTGTGCGTTACTCTTTCTGGGCACTGCAGGTTCACGGCGCACAGATGTTAAGGAAAACCAGAACTCGGACAACCTCTTCTCCAAAGAGGGGGTTGCAGCTGACGCTACTCAGCTCCCCAATGGGAGTGCTGGGGGTGGAAGGAAAAGGAAACGTCCCTTAGAGGAGGGCAATAACGGGCATACCCATTCCAAGTACAGGCCCAAGAAGCGTAAGAAAGTCACTGGGCCCATTCTGCTTAAGAATGCCCTAATGCAGCTAAATGAGCTCAAGCAAGGGCTGCAGTACAAACTGCTCTCTCAGACCGGGCCGGTCCATGCGCCCGTCTTCGCGATGACCGTAGAGGTCAACGGGCTGCTCTTCGAGGGTTCTGGTCCTACGAAGAAGAAGGCCAAGCTGAACGCAGCGGAGAAGGCCCTGCGCTCCTTCGTGCAGTTCCCCAACGCATCCGAAGCGCACATGGCCATGGGCCGGTCTCTGTCTGGTCACACAGACTTCACCTCGGACCAGGCGGACTTTCCGCACATGCTCTTCAACGCCTTTGAGACATCCAGTCCCGTAGATGACCCGTTTGACCTCGCATCCAACAGCTCTTTCGGAATCAAGTCCCCATTGCTACCCTCCCCTATCCCACCTTTACCCCAACACCCTATGGGTGCACCCTTACCCCCACACCCTATCGGGGCACCCTTAACCCCAGCCCCATCCGCCTTCATGTCCCCTACAAGCAGCAAGAACCCTGTCATGATCCTGAATGAGTTGCGGCCGGGCCTAAAGTATGACTTTGTGTCAGAGATCGGGGTGAGCCACGGCAAGAACTTTGTCATGTCCGTGACCGTAGATGCGCAGAACTTCCAGGGTTCTGGGCGGAACAAAAGGATGGCCAAGGTCCGGGCTGCACAGGCGGCTCTGTTTTCTCTGTTTAACATGCAGCTGGATCAGGCTCCGTCCAGACAGCCGATACCCAGAGAAGGACTGCAGCTTCACCTGCCACAGGTAAGCATTGACAAAGGTATTGAGACCATTGAGAGGCCCCAATATTTTGTTGCCTACTTTACCGGTTTTGTCTTGTCTCGTTAAAAGATACGATCAAATTAAAAGTCTTGAGTCCAAAGTTTTTGTATGCGTCGCTTGTTTTGACAAATTTTACATATGTTTTTGTTGCTTTTTTTCTAAGCTTTTGATGATTTGTTTTTTTAGACATTTTTCACCAAGTTTTTGTCCTTTTCTCGATGAATTTGAAAGAAGTCTGGCTCTGCCCCTGTGGTTTACTTTCTTTATTTTATGTCATTCTGTTTCATCTGTGATCATTTGTACCGTTTGTTCCCTCAGGTTATTACATTTATTGTGTAATCTTTTCTTTGGTTTGCCCCCCCAGGTCCTGGCAGACGCCGTCTCTCGCCTGGTCGTCGAAAAGTTCAGCAAACTCACAGAGGACTTCACGGCTCCACACGCTCAACGGAAAGTTCTGGCTGGTGTCGTCATGACAACGGGTGATTGTTTCGCATTTTTGACATTTTTTTGGCTTTATTCTAAATTAGTTTTTTTTTTATGTGTGCCATTTCGTGACACCAGATCTTTAGACTTTTATCTTTTCTTTACAGGCGCGGATGTGAAAGAGGCTCAGGTGATCTGCGTTACCACGGGAACAAAGTGCATCAACGGGGAATACATGAGCGACCGAGGTTTGGCCCTCAACGACTGCCACGCTGAGGTTTTGGCTCGCCGCTCGCTCGTCCGGTTCCTGTACTCGCAGCTGGAGCATTTCCTCAGGTGCGTCGGTTTCCTTTTAACTCTGTGATTCTTTCTGCAGAATTATCAATCTATAGTTTAAAGGCTACCAGTCAATCACAAACCTTCTGTAGCATTCGCCAAAGCTCTGAAAAAACCAACAACTTGATTTTCACACTTGTGTCTCCAGTGACCAGGAAGAGGAGCAGCAGAAGTCCATCTTCAGCCAGTGTGAACACAGACGAGGTTTTAGACTGAGGGAAAACGTTCAGTTCCACCTTTACATCAGCACATCGCCCTGCGGAGACGCCCGCATCTTCTCTCCACATGAAGCCGCCATGGAGGGTGAGTGGGTGGAGAATACAGCCGCCTTTCTGTTCCACAGTGTAAATAAACCAGACTCCCTGCTTCCTGTTCAGGAGAATGTCGCTTAAGTGTCAAAAATGTAAAAAATAAAGTGACAAAAACTTTTTTTTAAAGTTCCCCTGGACCAATTGCTGGAAGCTGGACTCTTGTGGTGTTTTGTCCTAAACACATTTTTGTTATATTTATTGTGCAACCAAGTCTGGTGTTTAAAAAATGTCCCTCTGTCCTCTTAGTTTTGGGGTTGACAGTGGTTTAATTTTTTGCTTTCACTAAGTAGTCTTGCGGGTATTAGTTTCTCCTGTAAGCCACAGTAATGCTTCTCTTCTCTTGTAAAATGATTAGTTATTTTTCAATACCCTGACAAGCTTCACCGTTGATGGAGAATATGTGGTCATGGGTTTAGTCTGTCTAAGAAAGGACCGAGAGCAGCCTCTAGTGGTCAGAAGGGAGAATAACACTTTTACAGCCTGTTGAGTACAGAGTCTGTTGAGATTCCCCATGAACCTGCCTACACAGCAGAGAAATAAAAATTAAAATGTAACTTGATTTCGGCACAGCTGGCTCTACTGATCAGGGGATTGTCTTTTATTCATACATATGGCAGAGGGTTAGGGTTAAAAAACAACAACACATAAATGCAAAACTCACTCCCACAATCCATCCGTGACACTGACTTTCTCCACATATTTGAATCCTATCTAAAAACCTACCTCTTCAAACTGGCATACTCCGTATCATTTGATGGGATTTGTCTGTTGTTGTTCATTGCTTTGTAATTCTGTGTAGTCTTTGTTGTGCATCAGTTTTATCTTTTACTATTTGTTCATGTAACGTGTATCAAGAAAGTCGCCCGTGAATGAAATGTATTATTATGGATATTATTATTATTATTATTATTATTAATAAAACATTGAGTGATTGCTGTGTCAGATCAGGGCGATAGACACCCAAACAGAAAGGCCCGCGGGCAGCTGCGCACTAAGATCGAGTCTGGTGAAGGAACCATCCCAGTCCGCTCCAGTAACACCATTCAGACGTGGGACGGGGTTCTCCAGGGCGAGAGGCTGCTCACCATGTCCTGCAGTGACAAGATAGCCAGGTTTGTTATTGTTTTACTTCCTGTTCACACCAAGCGACACAACATGAGCACTTCCTGCCAGGGCGGAGCCAGACATTGTAAACATTGGGGGTAGCCAAATAGCCAAAAAGCATTAAAAACTTTGAAAAAAGTGACAACCGTCTGGCTCTGGTTATGGTTTCAAAAGGTGTGTTTTATTCACTTGTATGCATTTGTTGGACAAATGTATAGCTTCAGAAATGGAGATATAGGAGGAAAATGTCTCCATTTGTAAGAATACGTCTCTACAAACACAGAGACTTAAATATTAAGAAACTACAAAGCCAGGAAATCAGATGTGATAAAGAGATGTATGTATGTTGATAGACAGACAGGCAGACAATTTTTCAAGATATTTAATAACAAAATAACTACAAATCTGATCATCATTTGGGAAAAACATGATAGATAACATCCCTAACCCTAACCTTCTTTTTTATGTTTTGTTGACACTTTTTTACATGTTTGTTTGTTGACACTTTAACAAAAAAAAAGTGTGTTGCTTTATTTTAAAATGTCCAACGTTTTTGTCTCTGGTTATGTGGCATGGACTGGCCACCGGTAGAACCGGGAGTTTCCCCGGCGGGCAGGTCTCTCTGTACGGGCTGCACGCCAGTCGAAAACGCTTTGAAAATCTTTTGTCGCTTTTTACTCTTTTTATTATTTTTTTTAATACAGTTTATGTGAAGATACTCTGCCCCTATGACAAACGGGATAGGTATTCACCTGATGTAATTAAATGTGATTGGTTCTACCCCCCCTTCAGGTGGAACGTGGTTGGACTGCAAGGCTCTCTGATGAGCTACTTCACCGAGGCCGTCTACTTCTCCAGCATCATCCTGGGCAGCCTGTACCATGCAGACCACTGCTCCAGAGCCATGTACCACAGGATCACCGAGATCCAGGACCTGCCGCAGTCCTTCAGCCTCAACAGACCGCTGCTCAGCGGTGAGAAGCACTCACACACTCAGATTATTACTCTAAGTGTGTGACAACATTATGGGATGGATCCCTACAGAAAGATCCTTTTAGTTTAACATGAAACAGCCCCGAAATCCCCATCACCAAACTCCACCAGACTAGCTCAAAATATTCTGACTTCATAAATATACTTTTGATGCTATTTTGTTTCTGTTTTTTTAAACCTTTTTTTTTTTTTTTTTTTTTTTTCAGTGTGGTATTGGTACTTTTACTGAAGTAAAGGATCTGAATACTTCCACAACTGGTTGTAAGCAGTTTTTCCCCCTAAATAAATCTTAAAGATCCTCCTGCTGCTACACCTTATTGACGCCTTCAAGGGTTTTTTAATGTTTTTTTGATTGTTTGATATGCTTTTGATGTTTTGTTTGACACCCTTTATGCAATTTTTTTGACCGTTTTGTGAAAGTGTTTTACATTGTGCTATTGGTACTTTTACTGCAGTAAAGGGTCTGAATAGCTCTTCCACCGCTGGCCTACAGGAATCACAAACGCGGAGGCTCGTCAGCCGGGAAAAGCTCCTAACATCAGCATGAACTGGGCGCTGGGAGACCCAGGCCTGGAGGTGATCAATGCCACCACGGGGAAAGATGATCTGGGCCGACCCTCGCGGCTCTGCAAACACGCTCTGTTCAGCCGCTGGATGCGCCTCCACTGCAAGGTAACCCTGCTGACACTCGGCACTTTCTGATTGAAAAGTTGTCGCCCCCAGACCTAAGTCTTGTGAGACCCCTTTGTGTCCCGTAGCTGTCGTCCAGCCTGCGGATCCGAACAGTGCGACCTGGCAGCTACCAGGAGGCCAAGGCGTCAGCGGCAGAGTACCACAGCGCCAAGCAGACACTCTTCAGAGCTTTCCACACAGCCGGGCTGGGCACCTGGGTGAAGAAACCTGTAGAGATGGACCAGTTTGCTCTCGCTGACTGAGGTAGAGAGTTAGTGTTTGGTGTCTTTGTCTGGGATCAGTTTTAGCTGAGTAAGTTCCCTCTGGATTGCCATGGACTGGAAGAACGAGGTACGAAATCCACATGTCCGAATCCATGGATTTAATGTTCCACCTTTTTGTCATGCACTCCGACTTTTGTTCTTTAAGTATTCAAGGTTTTTCTCAAAATAATGCAAGCCTTTTTTTGCAAAATATTCAGACTTTTTTTCTAAAATCCATGGATTTGGTGAAAAAAAGCCAATATATTTTAACGTTCCACCTTTGTTTTAATAGCCTCATGCTGCTCCCTCTCAGCCAGCACTATACATGCTTATTCAGTTATGCAACTTTGTACAAGGGACAAATGTAAAAAACTTTGGAATTGTAAACTGCATTGCTGGCTAAAATATGTGTGATCATAACAGATTGGTAGGAAAGCTACCGTAAAAGGTTTATCGTGGATTAGTGTTGTGAAACTTTACAATGGCCCCGTGCAGTTTGTAAAAACAGTTTTTTCTGCTTTGTTGCAGTTGCACATTTAAGATCTCAGATATTTTCTTTTATTTCAAGCTGAGAATAGGCACACTCAAAGTCAGGAGGCTGAGTCTCTCAAAGGCAATTTGTTTATTAGCGTTTATTAACGTATTGTAATAAATGGTACATCTTCCTTAATCTGTTGATACAACAATACTCACATTAACTATAAATTAATATTATATTCATTCACAGTGATCATGGGAAAAATTATTGTGCAATATCATCAAATAAACTGGACATTTGATTAGAATGTCTCCAGGTGTGAAACGTACAGTTCATCCGACAGACTAGAGGTGATTAGAGAAGGAGTCAGGCCTTCTGAAGGCCCACCAGCTCGCAGCTCTTCTTCCACAGCTCGGCTTGCAGCTCTGAGTCGTAGGAAGTGTCCGAGGACTGCTTCCTGTGGCCGTTGTACAGGTAACAGCCCCCCACCCCCTCCATCTCAGAGGCAGCTGCAGCGTACACAGATATGGACGCTCCCTCGGCTGGAGTCTAAAAAGGAAACGAGAGGAGTTTTAGTTCCAAAACTAGAAACAACTAAAAAAAAAAAAAAAAAAAAGTTTTGGGGGTTAATCTTAGCAAAAGATGCAAAAAAGTTCAGAAATACAAAGTTCAGTTTCACTTCAGTGAAAGAAGAGAAGGAGTTCCACAGGGTGGGATCTGAGGTCCCCCTTTTTTTTTTTTTTTTTTTTACTTTGGTGTCTAAAGGACTGGTGGGAACAACAATTTAAGAAATTGGTCCAGTATTAAGCAAGACAGCAGCAGCAAAACAAACAATGCAATGAAACATTAGATGTTCACCGTCCGTTTGTTTCCCTAAATGGAGTCTCGTGGGTTTGGTGATGGTGATTTCGGGGCGGTTTCATGTTACTCTTTAACAAAAAGGTCTATCTCTGTAGGGATCCTTTCCATAATGTTGTCAAACATTTAGATTAATAATCGGAGTCAAAAACAGATTTAGAAAAGGCTGGCTATACACTGCCTGCTTGGCGTGTGCGTGGATTTTTCTGTCTTTACACACCAGAAACGTGTCTGATGCACTGCTGCTGCTGCTAGCCTTGTCTGTACACATGTATGTTTCCCATTGATAAAATGAAATACCATGTTAAACATAAATATATACTGATTTGATTACAGCAAAGACAATGTTGACAGTATTGATGGCAAAATAGGCTACAGAATATTTTGTTATGTATTGACAGGTGCAATTTTTTTTATTACATTTATATATCTGCATTTATATCAAAACCCAGAGACTTTCAAACATGTCATTTATTAATATGCATTTGTGTCAAAATGATCAAAATCATCTTTTTGTATTCTATGTTGCCTGGTAACGCTTTCAACACACTTGGGTGTGGCGTGAAAAATAGGCGTTGGTTCTATTTCTAGCATGCACGCGTTTTTGTGAGACGTGCGTGTCACGCAGGCAGTGTGTAAGCTCTAACTTGTTAACATGGGAGCCAAAATATAACCGTGTGTAGCCGGCCTAAGACGTCACCCTGAACAGGATCTTGGCCACGGGTTTCTTCAGCGCCTGCGCGATACTCCACAGGTTGTCGTAGAGCGCCGTGTCCACCATGCCGGGGTCCACAGCGCTAACGGTCACCGGGAAGCCGCCGGCCGTCAGCTGCTCCTGCAGGTGGTAGGTGAAGAGCACCAGAGCCAGTTTGCTCTGGGCGTAGGCGCCGTGGGAACTGTAGCAGATCCTGCACAGAGGCAAATATACTCTGACTTCTGATTTCAAAGTTAAAAGTGTGTATATGTAGATTTATTACCAGGTGTGTAACATTGCATTATGTAATAAAACGTCAAAATTTAATACATTTTCACTTCATTATATAATAACACCCACATTATATAATACATTTCTCCGTATTTTGTAATAAATGATGAATGGTTTAACTTTTTTTTAATGAAATGTAATGATATGATGCATCATGTGAGAGAGCCTCACTGTCTGTTTAGGTCGTCCATGTGCACCTCTCCTGCGTAGTGCGTCGCCGAGGACATGTTGACGATCCGGGAGCAGCGGGCCGGCCGGCCCGAGCGCTTCAGCGTGTCCAGCAGCAGGTTGGTCAGCAGGAAGTGACCCAGGTAGTTCAAAGCAAAGTGGATCTCAAAGCCGTCCTCCGTCTGCCCCTCAGGAACCATCATGGTTCCCGCTACAGTAGAGAACGACACAGCGTTTAAGAGAGGTCATTCAGGGGCAGAGCTTCTGGCTCTACAGAGTGAAGATTTGAGGGTTTTAAAATAACTTCAACTTTGTGTCATTTCCCCGACAAAAATCATCAAAAGCTTTGAAAAAAAGCGACATACTTTTGGAAGAGGGCCAAAAAACAAAGAGAAAAGTGTTAAAACAATATCATGCTTATCCCAAATAATGTTCAGATTTTTAGGCATTCTGTTATCAAATATCTTGAAAAATAGTTTATATATCTAGATGGTGCATGACCACCCACCCCCCCTAGATTTGGGCTTAGCCCCCCAATGTTAGGGAAACTGATGTTTTCTTTATTTTCTGTCGCTGTGTTATCTTTTCTTTCCATTTGTTCCCTCAGGTTCCTGGCAGACTTTATCTGTATTCTGTTTAGCTTCATCTGTAATTAATATGAGTAATGTCGGTGCGTATGGTGCGTTCAGTGTTCCGTGGGAGAGTGTGTGCAGCGTACCGTTGTTAACCAGAACATGCAGGGGGAGCCCTCGGTTCTGGAAAGTCTGAGCAAACTGTCGCACTGATTTCAGAGAGGTCAGGTCCACGAAGACAAACTCAACTGTAGAAACAGAAAACAAAGTTCATCTAAAAGACATGAATATGATTTGATGAGTTAGTTTGACCTCTTTAAACCTGTTTTAAGATTGGATATGTTTTGGCTGAAGGACAGCAGAGACCGAGACAGACCGATGCTTACTTTTCCCCTGGCTGTCTTACCTTTTCCCTGGCTGTTCTTCATAATCAACTCTCTACCTATCTCCACCAGAACAACCTTCTTGATCCCCACCAGTCTGGCTTCAAGGCTGGTCACTCAACAGAAACCGCCCTCCTTGCTGTCACTGAGCAGCTTCACATCACTAGCAACAACCTCTCTCTCTTCATCATCATCCTTCTGGACCTTTCTGCTGCCTTGACACAATGAACCACCAGATCCTCATTTTGACACTCCAGGATCTGGGTGTTTCAGGCTCTGCGCTCTCTATGCTGACATCTTACCTGTCAGACCGAACCTACCGGGTAACTTGGAGAGGATCTAGCTCAGAACCTTGCCCACTCAAAACTGGGGTTCCCCAGGGATCAGTCCTGGGCCCCCTCCTCTTTTCTCTGTATACCAACTCTCTTGGATCTGTCATTCAGTCGCACAGCTTTTCTTATCACAGCTACGCAGATGACACCCAACTAATTCTTTCCTCTCCTGAGTCTGAAACTCAAGTAGCGGCACGTATCTCAGCCTGTCTGACTGACATCTCTTCTTGGATGTCCACACACCATCTGAAACTCAACCTTGACAAGACTGAGCTCCTTTTCCTTCCAGGGAAAGGCTCTCCTACCCAGGACCTGACTAACAATTGACAACTCTATGGTAGTCCCCACCCAGACTGCTAGAAACCTGGGTTGACGACCAACTCTCCTTCACTGCCAACATTGCTGCAACCACCCGATCATGTAGATACATGCTGCATAACATCAGAAGGATACGTCGCCTTCTAACGCAGTAGGCGGGTCAGGTTCTGGTTCAGGCTCTAGTCATCTCAAGTCTAGACTACTGCAACTCCCTCCTGATTGGTCTGCCTGCATGTGCCATCCGGCCCCTCCAGCTCATTCAGAACGCAGCAGCTCGACTTGTCTTCAACCTCCCCAAGTTCTCTCACACTACACCACTCCTCCGCTCTCTTCACTGGTTACCAGTGGCTGCCCGCATGCGCTTCAAGACACTAGTACTTACATACAGGGCCACGAACTGATCAGCCCCAGCTTACATCCAGGACATGGTCCAACCATATATCCCAACCCGCTCCCTTCGCTCTGCATCAGCCAAACTGCTTGCTGCCCCCTCACAGCGAGGGAGAACTAATCACTTAACGAAATCCAGACTGTTCACTGTCCTGGCTCCCAAATGGTGGAACGAGCTCCCCGTCGACATCAGGATGGCTGACAGCCTACACATCTTCCGCCGAAGGCTCAAAACACATCTCTTCCGACTACACCTCGGATAATAAAAAAAAAAAAAAAAAAAAAAACTCTTAAACCTGCACTTTCATGTCTCTTTGTAGCTTTGCTTATTTAAAGCTAATGTACTTGCACTTACTACTTGTTGTCTTGAGTTTGTACCTTCAAAAACCTTGAAAGCACTTAATTGTAAGTCGCTTTGGATAAAAGCGTCAGCTAAATGACATGTAATGCAATGTCTTACCTTTCCCCTGGCTGTCTTACCTTTCCCCTGGCTGTCTTACCTTTCCCCTGGCTGTCTTACCTTTCCCCTGGCTGTCTTACCTTTCCCCTGGCTGTCTTACCTTTCCCCTGGCTGTCTTCTTCCTGAATCCTCCGGATGGCCGCTGCACCTTCTTCTCTCTTGTTCCCTGCTGGAGGTGAAAGAGATCAGACTGATGTCAAGCAGATATTCACTAACCCCCAATACTTCTACACTGCTACGTTTTAATTTTTCTATTTATTTATCATTAATTTCTTATTTTTGAATAAAAACAAGATTTAACAGTATTTTCTTGATTGATTGACAGTAAAATAAGATGGAGAGATGGGGCCTGTGTAATCTGTTGAAGGCATGTGATTGGACGGGAGCAATACCTATGACAACATGCATGCCGAGCTTTGCCAGGTGTTTGGCTGTCTCATAACCCATTCCTCTGGTTCCCCCGGTAACCATGGCAACTCTTCCATCCTGCCTGGGTAAAACTGTTTTGAGAGAATAGACACATTCCCTGATGTTTAGTTACAAAACCTTTGGAGAGACTGTTTTAGTTTCAGTACACTTTTTGTTGGAAAAAGTGTACAAAAACGTTTTAAAAACGTGCCTAAAGTTGACACTAGCGTCAAAAACTAAAAGATGTCAGAAAAAGCATCCAAGAAGCAACAAAGACAACGGGGGGAAAACTAACTTCAGAAAAACCGTGTGATTACATTTAAAGTGTCAGAAGAAACAAACAAACATGTGAAGCAAAAAGTAGCAAATACCATGGGGAAAAAAATCAAAAAGTAGCAAATACCATGGGGAAAAAAAATCTAAAACTACCAAATACCATGGGGAAAAAAAATCAAAAAGTAGCAACACTAACGTTGAAACAACACATGACTTAGTGAGATTCTTCCTTTATTCCCTGATTAGTGTGTTACATAATCTCTGGACTATGTCTAATCTGGAACTAATGGTGCTTTCACTGACGCCTTGTTTACTTCAGTGTTTATGGCTCCACAGTTAGTTTACCTCCTTGGTACAGACTGCAGACAAAAACGTTCGAAAACACAGAAGAAAAAAAGGGCCAAAAAGTGATATTAAAAAAATCTAAGAAAGCAACAAAAGCAGGTTTGACCCTTTCCTCCTAATAATCGCGCCTTTTAAAAGGTTTAAACACTTCTAATCTCACAAAGAATGCAGGACGGATTTGATCTGGTAATGCCGGGATTTACTCAAGACTTTCACTAGTTCTCAGGATAAAATCCCACAGCTACAAGATTTAAAACTACACTTGTATAGTCAGAAACTACACTTTCATAATCAGAAACTACACTTTTATAATCAGAAACTACACTTTTATAATCAAACTATACTTTTTATAATCAAACTATACTTTTACAGCGAATAAGTAGGTCTAATGTGCATGTTAACTGTCCTATTTCTAACGGAGTCTGGCAGTTGTTGGGAGATTAGTATGAAGGTAAATATGGTGCAAAACGTGAGAGCTTGTAGAATACAATGTGAGAACTTGCAGAACAAAAAATTTGAACTTGTATGTTAAAATTTGCACTTGTAAAATTAAAATTTGCACTTGTAAAACTAAAATTTGCACTTGTAAAAAATTCACACGTGATCTGAATTTGAAGTCACAAAAAGAAAAAAAACGAGAGCTTGTAAAAAAAAATCTGAACTTGTAAATTGAAATTTGCACTTGTAGAAAAAATATTCACAAATGTGTAGATTGACATTTGCATGAACACGACAGCTGCAAACTTGTAATGCAACATAGTACACGAGTAAATGTTGCATTACAAGTTTGCAGCTGTCATTGTGTTCATGCAAATGTCAATCTACACATTTGTGAATATTTTTTCTACAAGTGCAAATTTCAATTTACAAGTTCAGATTTTTTTTTAAGTGCAAATTTTAGTTTTACAAGTGCAATTTTAGTTTTACAAGTTCAAATTTTAACATACAAGTTAAAAAAAATTGTTATGCAAGTTCTCACATTGTATTCTACAAGCTCTCACGTTTTGCACCATATTTACCTTCATAGATTAGGCCATATCGCGTGAACCACTCTAAACGGCACGCGCTTTGCGTATGACATACACGCCGAACTGATCACAAGAGATGTTTTTTTTTAAAGTTTGAAGTCAGAATCCATCAACTATGTTCATTAATCTATAAATAACCGGATTTGTCTGTAAACTGTCACATTTTCTAACGGAGTCTGGAGTTCCCACGGGGAAACGATACCTTAAAGAGGCCCGAAAGAGCCATGTATAGAAGAGAAGTTGCGCTGACCTGGGAGCATAAAAGCTCTGTTGAAGGTCTGATAGAGGAGCACTTTGACTCCGCAGAAATAGAGCTTGAGAAGAGGCAGCAGCACTGACAGCAGCCACATCTCTCTGTTTACGTCCGGACAGCTTCCGAGTGCGGCTGTGCGTCAAGCTAATGAGTCCGGCTCCGAGTTTATCTTTCCGTGGTTTCGCCTCCGAGGAAACTGCGTCATAAGATGCCCAAATAGAGCCAGACGTTGTGAACATTGGGGGTGAGGGGAACCAATGACAGTTCATCAAAGCTGTACCATTCTATTTTTCTTTCGACACGTTTTCTGACTCTTTCAACGTTTTTTGTTTTGGTTTTTTTTACCTATTATGAGCATATTAAGAAGTTTTTGGCGTTTTGTTATGATTTTGACAATTACTGCTTTTGTTGATATTTTTGTCCTTTTTTAGACAATTGTGGTGCCTTTTTAGACGTTTGTTTAGAGGAAACTGCGTCACAAGATGCCCAAACGTTGCAGATTAACTGAGAAAGTTACATTTCATAAATGCGTTGTATTGTAAGATGAAGCGGTTCCATAGGAGAGGAAAATCCACTTTGACTGATCGAGATCAGCTGAATCCTGAGATTATCGAGGGGGCAGAGTTTTACAGAATAACAGCTGATAATTAAAGAAACCTAAGAAGCAGATTCGGCCTGGGGCAGGAAAGGTAAATGCTCGGCAGTCCAGACGAGTAAAGAGAAGTTAAAGATTAGAAGAAGAAAGCGCCAGACATCGGAAATTGCGCCAAAGCAGTGACAAAAGCAGCGAAAACATCGAAAAAGGGACAAAAACAGACAAAAAAGTAAGGCAAACTTATACAATAGTTACAAAAACAATGACAAAAGCGGCGGAAATGTTGAAAAGCAAAAGAACCTCGAAAACAATAAGAAAGTCATAAAATAGCAACATCAACATTGAAAAACTTTGAATAAAGCGAGTAGTAGGAGTAAGAAGATCAGGGAGGAACCCGACTCTGATTAGCTCACCGCTAACTCTCTGTCTGTGTTCAACGTTTCAACATCAGCCAAATGAACCCTGTGATGGAATGTGTCTTTATTTTTAGGAGGAATTCAGCAGCTCAGCTGATTTAACATGGTGTTTATTGTTGCATTTATTTATTTTTTTTCTTTCATACGCGACCGGCCTGGCCGGCCGTTCAGCTGCTGCGGAGCTGTGTGTGTGTGTGTGTGTGTGTGTGTTTGTGTTTTTTCTGCCCGGGCCAAACCAATACTTTCAGTCTTGAGGGGGATACGAGCGGCCCCTCCTAACTTGGACTGATCCTCGTTTTTCCTGACATCCGATTGGCTCAAACTTAAGGCGCCGAAACAAGAGTTCACTTTCAGTCAGGTTTGGATTTGGTGATGTGAGTAGGCTCGTTCGAGATGAGCCAGATCTGCGCAGAATCGATCACCGGCGATCGGCGCCCAATGCATGCTGGTTAGATTCTTGTCCGACTTGATCCCGACTTGCTTTGACGTCATGCACACGTGGGCAAAGATAACCTCACGAGACCAAGGCGGCCGCAGTTCTGAGACGCAGGCAGCGCAGTTGCTTTTCACCTTTCACCAACTGCAAGAGCCAGGCGGACGCAGGTGGACCCACTGCATGCTGGGAAACGCCGGCCTCTCAGCTGATCGAACAGCTGATTGGTTCAGAATCGACTTAACATGATGACGTTTTATGTAAACTTTTTTATTGATTTTGAATCTGAGGGATTTTAACTGCGATTTGTCTGATTTAAAAGCTTATTCTGTACAGAACACATGTAGTGAGGCTTATAGTTATGTTTAGAAGTCAGAGAGACTAAATCTGTTCAGATTACAGATCATCTACAGTCTGTTGTTAATTAAAAACAGCAACAGATCACATGTAGAGAATTTTGACAGCTACTCTGTCATAATAAAAACAACTGGAGACTGTGTAGGAGCTGATATATGGGTCTGATAACATTTTATTAAATTGGAATCGGACCACAGTGTTTATGTCACTTCCTGTTCGGCCTGAATGCTGCTGGAATCAGCTGGAAAACTGTCCGACTTGAGAGCGGACTTTTGTCACCGCCCCCCCGCTGCTGCCGCCTGCTCTTGTCTACTTTACAGGCGAGGAGCAGCTCATCTCCAACGAGCCTAGTGTCAGTACCCGATCCGTTCCACCTGCACAATCCGTTCTGCGCATGCGCAAGATGTTCACGCATGCGCAGATGATAATGTCGTTTTACGACCTGCCCGATCTGTTCCACGCTAGCCTCCACCCAAGCTAACAGCTAATTCGGCTAACCGCTAGCCGACAAATAACGCATGCGCAGAACGGATCGTGCAGGCAGAACGGACAGCTACAGTAGATTCAGTCTAAAATAACGTTAAGTCAAACATAATGGGAAAAGCAGGCTACAGCAAAATTAAGACTTTACAGTAACAATAAAGACAAGTATTGAGTGATTGTATTTTAAATGAGCACAAGTAAAGTAGAACTGACGTAACAGCTGTTATATATGTTAACGTTTGTTTTGAAGTTTTATTTTGAGGGTCTTTTAAAAGTTTGCATGCTGTCTCAGCTCCCGGTTAGCCGAATTAGTTGTTAGCTAAACTAACGTTAGCTTAACTGTGGAGGCTGACGGACGGCAGACTGCTACAATCAGCTAACGGTTAGCCAAATGAACTGTTAGCTAAAGTAATGTTAGCTTCCCAGTGGAGGCTAACGGCAGACCGCTATAATCACCTAGTGGTCTGCCCGAATTAGCTATTAGCTAAACTAACGTGAATTAGCTATTAGCTAATGGAGGCTAGTGTGGGAACCATAGACAGTATATGGTGGGAACAGATCGGGTAGTTCCGTAAATCATCGTACCACAGCGCATGCGGGAACATCTTGCGCATGTGCAGAACGGATTGTGCAGTTGGAACGGATCGGGTACCGACAGTGAGGTAGGTAGCAGGAGAGAGGAGGAGGAGGAGGAGGAGAAAGGAGGAGAGAGGAAGAGCAGGAAACAGACAGGTAGAGGGGCAGTGTGCAGGGCTGGGTAGGCAATTATATTAGGCATATCAATCAATCAGATATTCACATATAGGATAAAATGGCAATAGTTCCACATACTAGATAATAACTTAACTGAAGCACAGATTGAATTAGAAAATGTTTTATTCTTAGTCATATTTATAACTGATGTTTTTTCTCATGCATATGTAGCTGCACAATCCGTAAGCAGAGGCAAGGTCCATCACGGGGCAAGCTGAGCCAGGGAGAAAAAGTAAGGACCGATATCAATTGGCGTCACGAACAGGATACAGATCTAATGAGAGGTGAGTAGCTGTTTCATTCAGTGTGAATGAAAGAGTTTGCTCCCTTTTAAGCTTGTCTGTGAAAGAACTGTTTGATGGGAAATGTCTGGAAAGGAGATGGAGACTGAACAAATGCTGAGTACAATGATTTCAGACTAATGCAGCTTTATTCACACAACAAACAAACATACTTTCATGAAAGAGAGAACAGTTGACATGCACCAAATGTATATGCCAAGGTTTCTCTTAGAAAGGAAGATAACCATGTGTACACCCTCCTAAGAGCATGCACCCATAGTGTCTCTACGAACATCAGAATAACTTCTCCTTTATACTTTTTTGTACTCACACGCTTCAAGCTATCTATTTCAGTGCACAGTTTACTCTTAAACTACACCTTTTATGGCACGTGCTCCTAATAGATTCCCACATTCCTGGCTCCAATTCCTTTGTGTGAAAGTTGTACCCAAACTCATAATAGATTCTACACATTCCTGTGGGTGAAGGTTGTCCCCAGACTAACCTTCTTGTATAGTACACTACATACAACATATAAAATACATTTGAAACATGTAGGCTGAAATATCCAACCTATCAATCCTCCCTTTTTTATCCTAGTTGAATTACAGTACTACAATGTGATATGCAACAATATGAACCCCTGGAATGCATTTTGAATGATTATCCCAAATACATCCCTTACATGAAATATTAACCCATGCATTGAATTTCTCATGCACATCTTTTATTCAACTTGCACTTGATATTGAAAAACCCTACAGTGACAAAGTAAGTAAATGATTTCCGTTCGCATATCTTCTCCTCCTACATCGATAAGCATCAGAGCAAAATCCGTCCTCTCTCACTCTCCCGGTCCTCTGATCCGTCTGCTGACCGTTCCTCGACTGTCCCTTCTGAAAGAGCCTATCGATAGGTGATGGAGACCTCAGAGTCATCCCCACCCTGGCCTCTCGCATTGTCACATTCTTGCTTTTTAGTCTCGGTACTGAACTGCAACTCCAGTTCATCTCGAAAACCATCTGGGTGTCCATTTCCACCATGGGCAGTTGAAAATCTGCGGCCTCTCCCTCTCAGCTTGTTCTGTAACACCAGATGTGTTTCTGATTCTGGTGTCTAATAGAGGTGCCCCATGTTGCCCACTGAATGGAATAGAATACTGAGCCCAGGATTCATGGTTCTGGTTCAGCTTTTGGTCCTGCAGCTTGGGGAAGTGAGACGGCCTGCTCTGACACATCGAGGCCCTGAATAAACACAAAACACAACTCCTCCAGAAGCATTATTTGTGCTTTACTCATTTTAGTTCTCTTGATTCTCTTTCTACGTTGTAATCTATGACATTGATTCAAAATGTTGCAACAAAACAGTAATAGTATAGGAACTTCATTATGCTAATTCAAAAGTACATTTATCTCTCTCTGGTCTATAAAGCTGTTAATCATTTGTCTTCTTTTTCTTTTTTTTTTTTTTTTTGTTTTTCACATACTTTTATCCACAAATCTTTCTCCTTCTTAACTTATGCTTCAGAAGCAAGCATAACTAAGGCACATCTTGTTGTGGTTTTCTTTGTAATGTTAGGGTCTGGCATGACGTCTTACTATAATTTTGATCCATTTTGAAATTGCAGATACACAAAACACATAAACAAAACAAAAACTCACAAACAATTACGCTGCACCTGATCCCGAAATTGGAGTCGGTAATGGTCTGTTTTAAATCTTTGCTGGCTATGTCCCATCATCAAATTCAACTCCTAAACGTCTGTGCACTCCAAAATAATCTGGTCAATTCTTCACTTCCTTATGCATCACAATCACTCATCACATTCATTTCGACTCTGTGTACTGAATCTCTTCCCAAACGAAGCACCAATCACACAGAGAATTCACGCACTAATCAATGTCACCCACCATAGGACATCGCTAGATTTGATGAAGGCAACATCAGCTGTCAACAATTCAAACACCATTTAACTTTTTGGAATTTACTCACTCATTTTAGTCTTACCCCAATTAATAATTTCATATCTCCATTCTTTCCTTGGCATATACATTTGGTGCATGTCAACTGTTCTCTCTTTCATGAAAGTATGTTTGTTTGTTGTGTGAATAAAGCTGCATTAGTCTGAACTCATTGTACTCAGCATTTGTTCAGTCTCCATCTCCTTTCCAGACATTTCCCAGATATCATATACCAACTGCCATACCACGCTCTTAGCTACACTGTTTTACTCCTGTAAAGTCTATGGACAAATAACGTGATAATGTTGACAAGTTGATATTTTTTCAAAATGAGATCTGCAATAGGACCAGAATGTATGCCGAATAGAAAAAACAGATTGTAGTAATGTGTATATCAAATTTAAAGTTTTCCCATAGTCAGAGTTTTTTGTTGACGAGCAAGAATACTATAAATTGTTAAATGAACCCATTTGTGGGCAGTAAGCGAACTGTTTTAGTGAAAGTTTGGCAGGTTTAAGTCGGCCTTATCTGTATGTATGTTTGCACATGTCTCATAGATAAAGTAATATGCTCAAGGGTTAATTTAACTTTCTTCACGGTGCATGAGACCCCCTCTGATATAGGGTCAAATAAGGCCCATTACTTTTTTTTTTACTTGAAATAAAGCTTTGTAGCTGTAGAATTGGTTTTTGTATGTGCGTAGTTAATCCCAAAAAAAGTGATTTAAATAGCAAAGAAAAATGTAATAAGGACAAAAAGCACCAACATTTTTGGAAAAAAAACAAACGGGCCCAGAAAAGCGTCAAATGTCGCAAACGTGATTTTAAAAAATCCCCCCAGAATCCCCAAAAAGCGTTGGAAAAAGCAACAACAATATCAAAAAGGCGACTGAAACTTCGAAAAAAGTGGCCAAAAACTCTAGTTACAAAACCTTTTCACACATGCACAAAATAATTCTATAGCTACAAAACGGTTTTTATACTTGCACGACTCAATTATAAAATCACAAACAAATGGAGATACTAAGTCATTATTTTGAGATGCACAAATCAATCTATAGCTACAAAAAAATCCAAACTGTGAATATTACTGACTCTTATGTGCTCCCATACTCTGAAAGGCTGCAGGCAGCCACACCCGACCGTGTGTGCGCCCCTCCTTCATCGGCAAAGTTGACTCATAACAAACTGTAAGAGGACACCAGGCGAGGTTTGCCCTGCAGTCTGAGGCCACAAATATCTGCAGCTGAAGCCTGAAAACGTCCCTCCAGAAGTTTGACTTTAAAGAAAGAAGAAAGAGCCCAGTTACCGTCAACATGATCGGTTTGAGGATTGGTGTGCTGCTTCTTCTTCTTGTTGCTGGGACATTAACAGACGACGGTAAGTTACAGTGATTAGCCTACATTACATGGCGGCTGTGGTATGTATATTAGTGGTCTTGTGTCTTTAAGCAAAGACAACGCTGGAAGAAGTATTCAGATACTTTACTGCAGTAAAAGTACTAACACCACATTGTAATAATACTCTGTTGCAGTAAAAGTTTGTAAGTATCATTAGGAAAATGTAGTTAAAGTATTCACCCATTGTAGAAAGAGTAAAGGATCCAACCAGCTGTGTGTTTAATGGTTTCATCATCTCAGCTGGAATTGTAGGCCGTTATATTGTCGGTTAGTTTACTTTAAGTGTTTAGTGAGCAGGAATCTTAATGTGTAAAGTAACTAGTAACTAAAGCTGTAACAGATGAATGTAGTGGAGTAACTAAAGTAACTAGTAACTAAAGCTGTAACAGATGAATGTAGTGGAGTAACTAAAGTAACTAGTAACTAAAGCTGTAACAGATGAATGTAGTGGAGTAACTAAAGTAACTAGTAACTAAAGTAACTAGTAACTAAAGCTGTAACCGATGAATGTAGTGGAGTAACTAAAGTAACTAGTAACTAAAGCTGTAACAGATGAATGTAGTGGAGTAACTAAAGTAACTAGTAACTAAAGTAACTAGTAACTAAAGCTGTAACAGATGAATGTAGTGGAGTAACTAAAGTAACTAGTAACTAAAGTAACTAGTAACTAAAGCTGTAACCGATGAATGTAGTGGAGTAACTAAAGTAACTAGTAACTAAAGCTGTAACAGATGAATGTAGCGGAGTAACTAAAGTAACTAGTAACTAAAGCTGTAACAGACGAATGTAGTCGAGTAACTAAAGTAACTAGTAACTAAAGCTGTAACATGAATGTAGTGGAGTAACTAAAGTAACTAGTAACTAAAGCTGTAACAGATTAATGTAGTGGAGTAACTAAAGTAACTAGTAACTAAAGCTGTAACAGATGAATGTAGTGGAGTAACTAAAGTAACTAGTAACTAAAGTAACTAGTAACTAAAGCTGTAACCGATGAATGTAGTGGAGTAACTAAAGTAACTAGTAACTAAAGCTGTAACAGATGAATGTAGCGGAGTAACTAAAGTAACTAGTAACTAAAGCTGTAACAGACGAATGTAGTCGAGTAACTAAAGTAACTAGTAACTAAAGCTGTAACATGAATGTAGTGGAGTAACTAAAGTAACTAGTAACTAATAATAATAATAATAATAATACATACGTTTTTTAAAGTGCTTTACATGGAACTCAAAGACGCTTTACAAACAAACAAACAAAAGAAAGAAAGAAAGAAAGAAGATGAGTGATTATTGTAAATTATGGATAGGTCAATTGAAACAAATGAGTTTTGAGCAGTTTTTTATAGGTGTTCAGTGAGTCCGAGTTTCTGATGTGGATGGGGAGTGAGTTCCAGAGGGTGTAAAGCTGTAACAGATGAATGTAGTGGAGTAACTAAAGTAACTAGTAACTAAAGCTGTAACAGATGAATGTAGTGGAGTAAAAAGTACAATATTTCTCTACAGCCAAAATTGCACTTGTAGAGGACACACACACACACACACACACACACACACACACACACACACACACACACACACACACACACACACACACACAGATGAAGTATAGTTAAAGTTCTGCATTCAGAAACTGTACTCAAGAAAAACTACAAAAGTATTAGCATCAAAATAAACTTAAAGTACCAAAAGTAAAATTATTTTTAAAACTTTAAAGTAATTAAAGCTGTTGGAGAAATGTAGTGCACATTTGTTTTCAAGATTTCCCTCTGAGATGTAATGGAGTAAATGTAGAAAGTAGCTCAACATTAAAATACTCAAAGTCCACCTCTCTTCCGGACTCCAGCAGCAGCTTTAAAATGGAGAAAGATAAAGAGAGAAACTTGGGTTAACATCCCTAAATGAGTTTTTAAGGCCCTATTGTAACTGAAGGAATTATTATTATTTTCCCGGCAAATGAAGTGCCTTTTTGAGGGGCTTAACATATTCAAAAACTCACCAAAATTGGCGGTCGCATCAAGCCTGGTGAAAATGTACGTATTTTAATGTTTTCGGGAATAGGCGCACAAAAATGGCTCGCTAGCGCCCCCTACAAAATTAGACAAATTGAGCCCCTGCAGTACGTTTATCGTAGACTAACGAAACTTGATACACATTTGGTGCGTTCATGCCACTTCGGAATAACAGGCACTGCCCCCGTGGTTACGTTGTTTTTCCGACTGGCAGCGTTCAAATGGCGTGTTCTTCTTCTTCTGTTTTATTGGCGTTTGGCATAACAACTTTTTGCATGACTGCCACCAACGGTTGGCCGTAGCCAAGAGCATCAATAATAATACATAGGCCTTATTTATGAATAATTTGAAACATGTTATGTCTGTGCATGTTTCTTGGCAGAGGCATTTGTCCACAATAAACAGTTTGTCACTGAAATATGTTCAGTGAACCAAAGTCGCCTCCATCAGACGTCAGCTGTCAACGCGTCGCCAACTGGGAAACTCGGTTAGCAAAATTCAGCCTGAGTTTCCCACCTCTGATTCCCGCAGGAAGTGACGTGAATGGTGACGTTTCCACTCGGAAAAACGTTTTTCCGATGTCCATGAACGCATGGATATGTAACCTGTCAAAACGCACAGAAAACGTCATTGGAGCCATACCCTAAACCCAACTGGAAGTCCGCCATTTTGAATTGAATGTTTGAAATTAGTGCGATTTTGGCCATTTCCACACGTCGTACTTTAACGAACTCCTCCTAGAGATTTCATCCGATCAACTTCAAATTTGGTCCGTGTCATCTTAAGACGTTAAAGATGAAAAATTATTAAAAGAATAAAATTTCGTCATAGGGAATGGCCGTGGCGGGGCGGCCATTTTGTGCGTTTCGCCACCGAAAAAGGAAGTGGGTGTAACTTGAGTGTACATTATCCAACTGGCTCGAAACTTTTCAGGATTCATAAGAGTCCAACCCTGAGGACAAATAAAGGCTGATATTTACTTAAAGTCACAGCGCCCCCTAGTGGCAACAGGAAGTAGGCCTAAAAGTCAAGGTGCTATACTTTAAAAAACTCCTCCTAAAGATTTCATCCAATGGACTTCAGACTTGGTCTGTACCATCCCAGCACCTTAACGATGAAAAGTTATTAAAAAAAAAACTTTTCATCAGACGGTGTGGGCGTGGTTTGGTGGCCATTTTGAGCATTTATCAATGAACTAAGAAGTTGTTGTAACTTGAGTGTACGTTGTCGTATCTGCCCAAAATTTGTCACGATTGACAAGGGTCCAGGCCTGAGGACACCTACAGGCCAAAATTGACTTTTGGTCATAGCGCCCCCCCGCTGGCAACAGGAAATGCGCCTTATATGACAAACATCATCCGATTTACATGAAACTTATAATGTGTGGTCTACATGTGATACTGAGCCACCCCCTATACTTAAACCACGCCCCCTTTATGGCTTTTGAACCGTTTAAGGTATATCCTTGTGGTATCATTGAACTCAGCAGAGAGTTCCTTCTTCATTGGTGATGGTTTGACCCGCCCCCTATGCTTAAGCCACGCCCCCTTTCATAACTGGTGACCCGTTTAAGGTAGAGTCTTATATGAGGTATCATTGACCTCAGCAGAGAGTTCCTTTTTAATTGGTGATGGTTTGGCCCGCCCCCTATGCTTTGGCTACGCCCCCTTTCACAGCTAATGAACTGTATGATGTAGAGTCCTGTGTGAGGTATGGTTGAAATCAGCGGGCATTTCCCTTTTCATTGGTGACGATTTGCGGCGTCTGAGTGCCGTGCAAATGCACGGTCACAAGGAGCGGCGTACGGCAGTAACCCTGACGCGCGGAGAGGCGCGAGGGCCCGTCCATCGCTGCTCGCAGCTTTATTTATTAATTTATTTATTTTAGGGTTGTTATCATCCTTTACCTTCTGATGTTTTCAATTCCAAATATATTAACATGTTGGTCAAAGTATGTATGTTTAAGCGGATTAGTAGTTTAGTCTCTAAAATGTCAGAAAATGGTGAATAATATTCTGAATTTGATACAGAACATGTAAACAACATATTCCGGTTGGATATTCACATTAAGTCATTTTTCCGAATATAGAATTGTCTGATTAAGACGTGTGTGTTATTCTGGTATTATTCAGCCTTTAGAGCATTCTTTGGACATGTATACAGCGCATTCGGAATATGTGTCTCAATCAGGGTTTTCACTGCAGGATTATGGTCAGTGCGTTGCTATGGTTGCTGTACACAAACCAACCAGCCAACAGTTTGCAGGCGGCAGACCTGATAAGGAGAAACTCAGCTACTTTTAAACATGATCAAAGACTCCGATATCAACAGGTTTTTGGCTATGAGCCGACCTTTTTTTTGGCAAGGAAATACGTCCTTATTTTAATCATTGATTGTGCTGAAGATCTGTTATTTAATTAATCGTTTTGTCTATTTAGAATCAGAAAAGAGTGAAAAAATACGGAAACCACACAAAAGAAATATCAGAAACATGCCTAAAAACCAGCTAAAGGCCTTGAGAAATCATGGTTAACCCTTTCTTTTTATAGATGCATACTAGGAAGTGTCTGCTTAATCTGGGTCTGCTTCCTGTCGTAACGAGGCTGAGCGGTGGTACAGGAAACCACGGGCACGCAATGAGCTGCCATGCTCAACTGCAGTGGTGTGCTCTGTGCAGCTCGTATCAGGACTCATTTTGTAGTCTGATTCCTGCGTACAGTAGGTGACTCATACTTCAAAGCCACTCTGTGTGTCGGTCAGTCAGCAGCGGTGTTGCCATACCAACCAGTAAATACACTGCATGATTCACTGCAACACCAAAAACACACACACACACACAACACACGTGAAGGGAAACCCCTGGAGCTAATGTTCACTGTGACTCAGGGCGCGGAGCTTCAGGGTCTTCAGCCCTGAATGTTTCCTCCAAAGCCCCGAATGTTTGAGAGTTTTAAAATAGTCTCTCTGATTAGACCGGAAAATCAGACACTTTCTACCTATGTTATGGGACTTATAGAAACAGAAACATCAGACAGTTTCTACCTATGTTATGGGACTTATAGAAACAGAAATATCAGACAGTTTCTACCTATGTTATGGGACTTATAGAAACAGAAATATCAGACAGTTTCTTCCTATGTTATGGGAGTTATAGAAACAGAAATATCAGACAGTTTCTACCTATGTTATGGGAGTTATAGAAACAGAAATATCAGACAGTTTCTACCTATGTTATGGGACAGAAACATTGGTGCAAGAAATTGTGGAAAAAAAGGCAACAAAAATATTGAAACAAAACTTTTAAAAAGTGACAAAATCTGAAAAAAATGTCAGAAATGCAACAGTAATGCAGTTATAACCATAACCCTAACGCAAGTATCATGTTTCCATAACATATGTAGAAAACATTGCGTACCAAGTAACGTTAGTACAGGGGGGAGTGGCGATGCTGTATTTGATGTGTTTTTATTCTATTTATTTCCTTGTTTTATACTGACACAAGCTGGGTGAACAATATTTAATCTTTTTGTACATACAGAAGTACACGTGAAAATGACAAAGTAAATCTTGAATCATGAATGACGGAACAATGGGAAATAGTTTAAGACTTTAAAATCGACATCCACTGAGCCAAAATGCTTATGTTGTCATTTAGCTCGTTCTGGTTTCCTAACTGCGTCGCAAGTTATAGGAGCTTAGCTGGGAGCTTGATGGAGACAGCTAAAGTTAATGTTAGCTGTCCTACAGCTGTCAGTTAGCTTCTACTTCACATATTACCTTCTAACAGCTGGATTCTCAGTAACAAAACAATCTGCAAGAAACAGGTTGCTTATAAATCACTAAAATAGTAGTGACCGCACCGTTTGGCTTAGTTATCAATGGCGTTAGCATCGTGGCTAACACTGTTGTTACTTAGTTTATGACAAATGGTTTTGGCTGTGCTTTCTAACATGATGTCATTGTGCTAACCGAGCACCGTTAGCCTTTACAACAGAGCCTCTTCACTACACTTGTTAGATCATGTTTCATTCCAGAGTTCTCTGTTGATGTGTGTATGTCGTGGTGGGATATAATGTAAACAGAGAGTGGCGTGCCAGAAATGCAATGCGCCGTGACGTAGGTCCCCTTCAAGGCCAGGCTGATCGTGTAATAACCACATGCTTATAGTGGCATTGACAATGAATAAGCCTAAGTAGTGTAGTACATATTAATAACAGGCTGTATTTGAGCATTACATATTCAAATGTTATTTGAATATTAAAAAAATAACATGAAATTTGAATGCTATTCTAGAGGAAGACTGACAGCTCTATCATACAGTGTGTTTGTGTTGATTTGTTATTCCCTGTGTCTTCCTCTTCTTGCAGGATTCAACCTGTCTGACGCTCTGGATGATCTGGGTGAGTAACTCTCTCTGAAGCATCATGTTCATGTTTTTATGGCCGTTTATTTTTCCCATATTCCCAGTGTTCATGTGTCGGCTGGATGGCTGTCAGATTGTAACACTGCTCTGTTATTTCTGTCCCTTAGCGCCGCCATCAACACCTGCAAAGCCCAAAGAGCAGCCCAAGGCTCCCGAGAAACCCAAAACTGACGGTTGGTATCCTCTCACCTGTCACCCATAAAACAGCTGTTATTAGACAATAAGCAGGGCTTCAAATTGACGCCCACCAACCCGCCAAATGCGAGGACAAATCAATTTTGGCGGGTAACATTGTGAAGTAAAAACCAGCCACTGAGTCGGTGACAGGGGGATTGTTGAGCTCTTCTGTGTGTAAGGCATCCATGTTTTGTCGAAAAATACACTGAATACCTTTTTATTAAATTCCTTTTAAAGTCTTCAGTACATATATATGATTCTGAGCATATTAGTTCTAGTAACGATCATCCATTGTCTACTAAAACAAGAGATGAATGGTTTTAAACCTGATTAAAAATGTAAAACCCTAACTATCCCTAACCCTGGTTTTTGACGCTGCTCAAAGTTTTGGTCGCTTGTTTTGATGTTTTTGGTAATTTTTTTCTAATGCTTTTGTTCAATATTTTTGTGATTATTTTCACCCTGGATTAATGTGTGGATTATTTGCTTTTTGGTTTGCATCAGATGGTTTGTCCAAAATAATTTATGTTTAAATCTCTTCTTTATCTTTCTTCTCCAGGGGGGCTGGAACTCTCCGATGCGTTTGCACCAGGTAACATTTAAAAATTGTAATATTTACTTACAGCAAATGTCTTCCCGAGGTGAAAAATAATTATATTACAAATATACTTTAATAAAGTGTACCAAGTATATTTTCAACATTTTGTACTATTTTCGTGAAATCCAAGTATAGTTAAGTGTATTTAATTATGTATTAACTTCAACTTAACATCTATTTGACTACACTTCAAGTGTAAATAGTATACTAAAAAGGAACTTTTTTTAAACTTCAAGTGCACTAAAATACACTAATGAAAATCAAGATTCATGAGCAATTAAGCACACTTACAGTACAATTGCATTGTATCGCCATTCTTATTGAAATACACTTAAAAAGTCATTGCAGTGCGACTTATAGTTGTGTTTAAGTACATTTTGTGCATACTGCTATCATACTTATAATTACTATAAACTGTTAATTTAGTATGCCTCATTGTGTGTCAAAATCCAGGAAAAGAGGTGGTGCACCCCCTTTGCTCAAAGTTTATGCTACCCTTAATGTCCTTTCACACTTTTTTTTCCAAATCTAGGGCATGCCGTACAAACTTGTAATGGTTCAGTCATATTGACATGTTTGTCTTCCACCCTACAAAGTTTGGGCTGCCTATGAATTAATGTCCAAATATTGCTTCCCAGATAATGTGATTTTCAGGCTGTAAAACTGAAGTAATTTCAAGGGCTGAAAATATGAAGACATAGGATTTGAACAGAAATATTGTACAGGCCTTGGTTTTGCGACACATTCTTGATATAGACAAGGTTTGAACAAAATCTGAGACCGTGCAACAACAAGCTGTAATTCCATTTTAACCCAGAAGACTCTGACAGTGCACAGGCACCTGCCTCATAAATAGCCTAGCTATATTAATTGAAGAAAAAAAAAAAAAGTACTTCGTTGCCAAGATATACATTTATCTACTGGAATAGAGCAGTGCAAATAGTGCATAAGGCCATCCTCAACCTTACAGTAGGCTACTTGTATGACACTCCATCTGACACCATTTCTGTTCAGCAATCAACGATTGTTAAGCACTGGGCTAACGTTTGCAGGTTTTAATTTGCGGGTAGTAACGTTACAGTTATTGTGATGTAACTTTGGCTATGTTCACTGCATATTCCACAAATGAACGTGCCATAACTGACATGCAATACTAACATTACATTACATTATCACACCAAGTACTCTGAGTCACTTAGCTAGCCGGCGAATTCCTAGCTAGAAGTTACTAGCGTAAACAAATAGCTAGGCGCTAACCGGCGCTAACGTGTACAGTAGGCTACAGTTGGCTTACTTCAAACTTACTTCATGTGACTCGAGAGCGCAGACTCGCCCCTTGTGAAAAGCTGCACATCTTTTTTGTAGACTTTACAAGAGGCAACTCGTAGGGTTTGTCCCCGTTTAATCCATAATCATTTTTCATCTTCCAGCCAACGTTCATTGAAACGACAACCTGTCGGCAGCAATATTATGAATCCCACTATGGCCACGCCAAGACCCGCCCTTCAGTACCATTTATTGGCTAGGTGTCCATGATGCTTACGCAAGTTAACGTAACCGTGACCAATCGGCTATCCTGACCTTAACCAATCGAGCTGCTTCCTAGGGCGGGTCTTGGCCATGGTCTTGGCGTGGTGGCAAATTGTGTCAATACACTTTCCATTAGTAGGCTACAGTAAATTAATAAATTACTAAATTTCCACTAAAAGTGTTTGCATTTTAGCATATTTTATGACAGTACTTTGAAATGCTAATAAAAGTATCATATTTTAGTGCACTTTGTTTACAGTACTAAGATTACACTACTGATGAAGTGAAATCAGTGTACACTTTCACAAATTATATTATATATGTATTTTAACATATTTTATGAAAGTACTCTGATATGCCACTAAAAATACACTTATTTTAGAGTGTACTGTATAAAGTGTACAGAAGTCACACTTCTAATAAAGTGAGATCATAGTACACTTTAAAAAAGTATACTAACAATTAATTTCCAAAAAATATACTTCCCATAAGTACACTGAATTGCCACTCTAAGTATGTCCAATTTAATACACTTAAAAAAAACACTTTTAAAAAAATGTTTTTGTCGGGTTTTTTTAAAGTTTGCATCCATCATCCAACTAATTTTGGAAATTTCTTTTGGAAAAAAGGCAAAAAACGACCCAAACAGATGTTTGAATGTATTTTAAAAATAGTTGGCGGTTAATTTGGATGACTCTTTGCAGATCTAGACGTCTGCTTCATGTTCACATATCTTCATACAACATGGAGGTTTCAGACTTTGACAGATTGTTATAAATACATTTTGTTGCTTGTTTCTAACTAAATAAATATATTTATGTTATTCTGCAGATGAGCCAGCTCCGACTAAAAAACCCAAGAAACCGAGTTCTGGAGATACGGGTAGGTTTAACGGTCCAATCTTAAAAGAAATTACTTTGATATTGGTATAGGTAAACAAGTTTTTTTCTGCAAATGTATAAATGTATCAGGGAGATGAATATAAATATAAAGTCATCTCATCAGTGTCTAAAGAAGTGTTTTTGTGTTGTATAGGTGGTGTTGAGTTCGATCTGGAGGATGCTCTGGGTCCAGGTAAGACACAGCTGAGAAGTCAGCATCCAGCTGCTCCGTTGTCTTCCTCTATGTGATTACCAGCCTGACCTGCTCTCACCGAAGAATATGAACGGACAGATTGGGATACAAGGGAGCCCAAATGAAAATCTTTTTTTCCCTCATGTTTTCGTTGATTTTGTCGACATTCTTGCCGTCGTTTTTTTCGCTGCTTTTTTCAATATTTGACGGTTTGTTGTTTTTTTCTCCGTTTTTGCCACTTTTTGGAGATTGTTGTAGCTGTTTTTGTCTCTTTCTTGATGTTCTTGTTTCTTTTGTTGCCATGTTTTGATATGACTACCTTTAATAAAGCCCAAGGCAGAGAGAGTTCCAGGTGAACGAGCCGCCACAGAAAATCGACATCTGGTTTCTTTGTGTATTTCTGTGATTATTGGGTCTCTGTTCCCTCAGACCCCAACCCCAAACCGGACAAACCTGCAGTGCACCCCGCAGACCCCGCAAAGCCCCGAGGTCAGTCTGCCAGGTCACATGTTTTACTCACTTTTTTGTCATTTTTGTAGCATTTTCAAATTTATTTGTCTCTTTTTTTTTTTTTTTTTTTTTTGATTTTGGCTGCTTTTTTCAATGTTTAAGTTGTTTGTTCGCTGTTTCAGTACATTTTCTCACCATATAGTTGCCGTTTTGGCATTTTTGTAGCTTTTTTCTCAATGTGATAGTCGCTTTAGTTTCTTTTTTAACGCTTTAGTTTTTTTTACGTTGTAGTTGCTTTTTTCGTATATGTGTTTAATCATTGTGGGTTTCCTGAAGGTGGAGGATCGTTTGGAGACTCTGATTTGTCCGAGGTCAGTGACGGAGACTACAAACCTGATGGAGGACGCTCCGGAGGAGGTACAGTAACAACTACAGTACACTTTCCTCCTATTAGAAAAGGAATAACGCCCAAGCTTTCCCAGTATCAGAATAACGCCCAGGTCTGTATGCACTTTATGTCTGTCTCTTGCACTTGATAAATAAAAGTTATAAAAAAAGAATATCGCCCCGGCTTTCCCAGCGTACCTGGAGCCACATGTTGGTGTCAGGTCTGATTCTGCTGAGTGGAGGAGAGACCCGGCTGTTATTACCTGCAGAATGATCTTGTAGAAGAGGAAGCAGCATGAGTGGACAGTTTCTAACTTTCCTCTAACCCTTTCTCCTGAATCCAGGGCGAGCGGTGGACCCCGGCTACAATTCTCAGGGTACGCTTTTATTCCTGTGGTTGTGGTTTGTTCTACCGTATCGTAACATTTTTTTTTTTTTTTTTGGTTACACCTTTGTTGCTTTCTTCAATGTTTTTAAAACTTTTTTTTTGACTTTTTAGTCATTTTTTTCAACGCTTTTGACGATTGATCTTGTTTTTTATGTTTTATTCAACGCTTTTGACATTTTTTACTGTTGTCAATGCTTTTTTCCACATGTTGCTTTCTCAGAAATTTTGAAGCTTTATTTGACGCTTCTGACGGTTTTTCAGACACTTTTTAACCCTTTCTTTAACGTTTTTGTCGCTGTTTCATATCCTGTTTTGTATCTAATTCTCCGAGGTGAAGCAGAGAAAATATTTGAAACATTATTTGAAGTGATCTAGATGGTTTTAGTAGTGATGGCCAAATGAAGCTTCGTGAACCAGCGTCCTTATTTTCGGAGCCCACTAGATGGCGCTCTCTGTGCAACAAAGGGTTGAGAATACACTGAATTGCAATGCCTTAGGCCTTTCTCTTAAAACCAAGAGCGCCATCTAGTGGGCTCCGAAAATGAAGACGCTGGTTCACGAAGCTTCATTTGGCCATCACTAGTTTTTATGTGTCTATAATACATCTCAACTGTAGTGTGTTCAGTATAAATCTTGTATTATCTTTTATAATTCAAAGAAATGTCTGACCCTTATATTGACTCTGTGTGTCCTGACAGGTGGTGCTGGCGATCAGCCTCAAGGTAAATCCATCTCTGATTCTACTTCCTGTCTTTGGCTCAGTGTGGAAATCATTATGACTTCCTGCTGAGTTGATCTGCTCTTGACTTGTTGTTGGGGATTGTTTCCCATCTCAGAGGAAGTGGTGTTGACGGCTTCTGTTTTCTTTGCTGGTCCAACACTGACTGTGTTGGTTTGACTTGTCGCTCTGCTCGGGGCTCTGAAAGCTTCGCGGTACGTTTGGTTTTGTTTCCTGGAAACTGGTCTTTTCTTTGGGGATTACTTGGCTTGGTTCTGGCTTAAAATACCGGATTCTCCAACGATGTTGAATGTTGAAAACGATCTTTGTTTGAGTGATCTGCTATGGATGAATAAAATCCTGAAACACCATGGATGGAGAAGTAAAGAGTGCACTGAACAAACTTTTTGATGTCATACCTTAACGAAGCTCCGGTGATTGGACAAGATTGCGAGGTCGCACTGAATTCACGGAGATTGATTGAATTTGCGTGAATCGTTGCAATCGAGACATATCTAATTTCTGGAGGGAGTGTCTTACTCCCTCGTTGGTTCTTTGTTAGTTTAGTTCCTAACGTTTTCTGATCCTAACTAATCGTTTTGTTGGCTAAACGTAACCGTCATGAAGACCTAACGCCGCTGTAATTTTCACATCCTCCTACCACAGAGCCATTCTAGAGATTTCACAATAGGCTAACAATACTGTTGTGGATTGGATTCGATTAGGGAACTCCTTGGTGATACCCTGCCTAACTTAGTTTTATATTCTTCATGTTGGTACCCCCGGTCTGGTTTACTTTGGGCTAAATCGCTGCTACGATTGTGTGTCGTTGCAGATCCAGACCTTCTGTGGGGCCAAATCCTGAAGATGCTAAACGCTAACATACCCGAGGAATTCTATGTGTGGCTGTCCAACCTAATGCAAATGTTAAACCCGCTGATAGAGAGGGCCGCGGATCTGCTGCGGGCTCTACCGTGAACTGTTTCTGACCTCTGATTGGCTCTCAGCTCTGAGGGTTACACGTTTGGCTCAACGTCTGATGGACTCGGGTGGTTTTGGGGGAAAAAATATTTAGTGTGTTTGAAAAGGAATCAGTGAGGAATCAAAGTAAAGCTAAATTCTGATTACACAAATGCTTTTTTATCTTTCTTGCAGTTTCAAAAAGTTTTTTTATTTTGAAACTTTGAAAATGTTGGACTCTGTGTGCTCCCCTCGGTACACTTCCTTGGACTCGGTTTTGGGGAAAAAATATATAAAGTATGTTTGAAAAGGAATCCAAGAGGAATCAGTTTCTGGAAGATTTTAAAATTGTTCTTATGGTTTCTGGGAGTTATTTTGAAACTGTGTAGCTAACATTTTGGCTGAGTACACTTCCTGTGCCCTTTGACCCCTGGTATGCTCTGTTTTATGGAAACTTTGTGTAAAATGTGTACATCAGACTGGCAAGAAATATCAAAGCAATACTACTACGCCCCTTTCTGGGGGGAAACAATCCCCCGCTCCCCAGTGAAAGTTTAACATAGCGCCAAACTTTTACTTTAAACGAACCGATTTAAAATAACAAAAAGCCAAAAAGTTGCTGAGTAGTTGGTTGCACCAATAATACATCCAAAACCCCTTATATTTGTTCCCTTGCCATGTCCTGTAATGCTGAAATGCTGAAAAGCTAAAATGCTTAAAAGCTAATGTGTTGCGGGTTAATCAAGACTTTTGCACAGAGATTTGCGGCTCATAAGGTACGTGAATATTCTCAGTCAGTGTGGTAGATGTCTAAATGATGCTGGAGACAGTTACTAATGATGGATAACGTTACCCTTTTTTTTTCGCCATTTCAACAATTTTTCCTGCGTTTTCAATATTTTTGGGACATTCTTTTACACTTTAACGTACACTCCCTCTGCCCTTTGACCCCTGGTTTGCTCTCTCTTATGGACACTTTGTGTAAAATGGATTGAAGCAGTGCTCTGACACTTTAAATGTTTGACGCCGGGCATCTTAACCTCACTATGCCAGACTTACTCGACACCCTGAACTGATCTGGGTGTGTGTAATTCATTGCTCTTTTAATCTCCACCCAGCAGTGCCATGACTCAGCAGTATGGAGTGTGAACTCATGTTACCTTTCTTTAAAGAGACAGTTTTTCGCACATTTTTCAAAGTTTTTTATGCTTTTGTCGATGTTTAAGTTGCTTTTTTCGACATTTTGGTAGCTTTTTTCAAAGTTGTTCTCTCTTCAATGTTTTTGCCGCTTTTCTAAGTTGTTGTTTTTTCTAACATTTTTGTTGCTTTTCTCGACGTTTTTGATTCGTGTAGGTAATTTTATTTGGCACTAAATAAGCTCATTTGACAGGAAATGAAGTGTTTGATGATGTAGTGAATAGATGTGACTCTGTTACTGGATAATAATAACCATTTGCTCAGTTAAAGATCACTTGGAGTTTTTTAGATGTTCACATGATCTGGACTTGAAGATCTAGTTGAATAAAACTTTCTTTATTTGCAGAAAAAATAGGATTATGTCTTGGTTTGTTAATGTGAAAACACACCTTAGAGTACACTCACTGTCAGTCCGAACACCTGGAGCAGTTTGCATTCTTCACATAGCAACGGTTTTCCCCTTCAGCACTTTTTAGAAACGAGTAGTTCTCTGTGTGCTCTTTTGGGAAACAGGCAGAGTATTTTTTTATTTTTGGTGGAAGCTTTTCCTAGTTTAGCCTTGTGTCTTTGTGGAAATGTAAAGTCATGAGATGTATGATGCACAATGAATAAAACGTGGAATTGATGAGTCATGACTCATTGGGGTTTTACAGCTCAACTGAAGAGCCAGGCGTGTGTGTGTGTGTGTGTGTGTGTGTGTGTGTGTGTGTGTGTGTGTGTGTGTGTGTGTGTGTGTGTGTGTGTGTGTGTGTGTGTGTGTGTGTGTGTGTGTGTGTGTGTGTGTGTGTGTGTGTGTACGATGAAGTGTGGGTTAGGTTTTGCCTATGCTATGACTAAAACAATAGATACTTTGTGTGTGTGTCTGTGCCCCACCCTGCCCCAGTTTGCACTTTGAATCAAGTTTTCTTCCGTTGTTGTGTTCTGTTTCTATTTTTCACCACATCTTAACTTCAGTCTCTGAAAAAAGCTATAAAAGAGACGCAGTTGAGAAAACAAACGGATGTTCCAAACCGGTCAATTCCCAAACAATTGACCGGCTGGCCTGGCTCTTCAGTTGAGCCGCTCCACCACCTTTAAAAACATATGTACAGCTACGCTCTAAATTTACAAACAGAGCCTTGAGGTCTGTATCCAGGGGTGATTGCAATGTTCCCAAAAGGAAATCTGTTTTTTCTCAATCAGCCTTTTCCTATAAAGCAGTCAAAGAATGGAATGGGCTTCCTAACAATTTAAAGAATATCTCAAATTTTAAAAGCTTCTTGCGGGCAGTTAAATACTTCCTTTTAAAACATCAGAACTGCTCTCACTAACGCTTTTTATTCCATTGTTGTGTATTTTTGTGTATTGCACCTTTGGTGTAAATAGTCTATTTATATTGTCTTAACTGTCTTGTTGTATAAACATGTTATTTTTATTGTTTTTGTCATGAACTCAACTCTGTTATGTCATTATAATTGTGGAGGACTACAGATGGAAAGTAGCATAATGCTAAATCTGGTGCAGCCATCTTTTTAATGTAACTGCACATTGTCCTGCTAAATAAACTAAACAAAACAAAATGAAAACAGCAAAATTTATACCCTCATACAAAACTGCAGACAAACACCACTTCACATGTTACAGGCTTGTTTCTTCTTAGAATAAATCATAGACAAACACCAATTACTCATAGTCAATATGGATTCAGAAGAAACCGGTCAACATATATGGCATTAACCGAATTAATAGAAAAAATCACAAATTAAGTCGAGGTATTCATTGGTCTAAAACAAAGCATTTGATACAATGAGTCATGACATATTAATCACACCTGAACGGTATGGGATCAGCGGAAAAGTGTTGAATTGGGTAATTAAAACAGTGTGAAAAACAGGCAACAGTTTGTGAAGATTGGAGAATATAAATCTGAATGTTTTAGACATTTCTTGTGGTGTCCCCCAGGGGTCAATGTTGGGGCCTAATTCATTGTTAATGTACATTCATGATATATGTAGAGTGTTTGAAGCATTTAAATGTGTCTTATTTGCAGATGACACAAACATTTTTGGTTGTGGGGAAAATTTACAGGAACTTTTGGACTTAGTTTAGAAGGTATAAAAAATAAAAATGGTTTGACAAAAACTAATTATCATTAAATCTGAGCAAAACATGTTATTTGGAAAATATAAACTTAACACTCAAATACAGGTACAGATTAATGGAACTATTATTGAAAGAGTATGTGAAATCATATTTCTGTCAGTTCTGGCTAAAGCAAAACATGCACTGGATCATAAATCACTCTGCATTCTATACTGTTCATTAATATTGCCATATTTAAATTACTGTGAAGATATTTGAGAAAACACATACAAAAGTACACCGCAGCCAATATTTATACTTCAGAAAAAGTCATAAGAATAGTGCTTAATGTCAGATTTCGTGACCATACTAATATCATTTTAAACCTTTTTTTTCTATTCTGTTGGATATGTTTTTTACAAACTGCTGTTGTCTTTTTTTTATGTTGCATTTACATGCTCGAAATAAATACAAATACAGCTATCATGTTTTTCCCAAATGATCAATATGTTTAGGCTTTCTGTTATTAGTATCTTAAGTAATAGTTGATATGTAGCTGCTGTAAATGGAGTTTCTGGGAGTTTCTTGTCTGCGGTTCTGTTCGTCATCAGAAGTTATTGACTGCCACCTTGTGGAGAACTGAGGTTATTTCAGGAACTGTCACACAAACATCTGCAGCATTGTTCTGCTTCTTTAAAAAAAATCCTTTTTACTATTCATGTGTCAGGAATGAAAACAGGAAGTCGGTGACGGTGTGTGGCTTTTGTCAACATTTCTGCCGACATAAGACAAAAGAGAGTGAAATGTGAAATGTGTTTTCTGTAACTGTGTGTGTGTGTGTGTGTGTGTGTGTGTGTGTGTGTGTGTGTGTGTGTGTGTGTGTGTGTGTGTGTGTGTTTTGTGTTGCAGAAGCTGGAGCCGGGACGGTTGCGGGCATCGCCAGCGCTATCGGAGTGGCGCTGCTCGGAGCGGCGTCCAGTTACTTTGCTTACCAGAAGAAGAAGCTCTGCTTCAAGATACAAGGAGGTCGCTGTGCTTTCTTATTTCTGTTTTTAACAATTACAACTCTTGATTTTATGTATTATAGTAAATTATATTTAGCTATCAGACAAGATTGTTTTCTCGATTTATCGTTAAAATATAAATGCTTTTTTGGCATTTTTTGTCAATTTATTCAACTTTCTTTTTTTTTTTTTAAACATGCTTGTCCCCTTTTTGACATCTCTTTCACTTTTTTCAAAGGTTTTGTCACTTTTCCGATATTTAATATAAAACATATAACAACATGTTTGTCTGTGTTTAGGTGCGGATCCAGAGAGTGGTAAAGGCCAGCAGTCTGATCCCCAAGGTACGTTTATCCAAATTCATAGAAAAATATTCAGGGTATTTGACAGGCCACGCCCCTCACACCGTGAGTCTGATTGACTTGAAATTTCTCACACATATGTGCTCTACAGGAAAACCTCTTGGACCATACAGTTTCGCCATGATGGATTTTTTTTGCTAATTTACATAATGTGAAAAACGGTAAACTGTATAAAACATTGTCAATTTTAATTCTATCAACACCGAAATTAGTATACGGCCTTGCTGAACTGAGATACACCTTGCTACCATATATAAACATGTCGGCATATAATCAAAGAACTTCACAAAGGGGCAGAGCTTAGCAGAAATTGGTAACGTTTTTTCCAATCATCATAAAATTTGTAACATATCTTATAACATATCTGTAACACGTCTTGAGGAATTGGCTTAACCAATGATTTTAACCCATAGGGGCCCCCAGAAATACAACAAGTAAATACCACAAAACCCGGAGTACATAGTTTCACCAAAATTAGTACACATGGTCTGGGGTCGAGTAGTAACCAGGATCTGAAGTGTCATGTTTGGTGCATGTGGGCGTGGCCTATTTAGCATTTTATGCTAAATTATGCCTTAAATTACTGGGGGCTGGAACGAGCTAGAGACATGGACATTGTCACCATTGAATCTAATAACTGATGATGATTTGCTCATTCTTCCCAAAAAATATAATGCCATTCGACCTGATGGTGGCGCTATAACTTAAGGCCCAAACTTTGAAAGGCCACGCCCCTCACACATGTGTTTTTTTATTCATCAACACCAACATTCGTATATACAGCCTTGCTGGATTTAGATACACATTTCTACCATATATGAGCAAGATTGGTGATTGTCCCTTTTTTCTGTGTTTTTGTTGATTTTTTTCAAGACCGCTGCAACTTTTCCTTTAATGTTCTAAAGTGGTTTCGCCTTGTCACAAATCTTTTGGTCTGAACTGGTCTTCAAAGTTACAAAGTAACCGAAGCAGGTCTGAATGTGTGTGTAGGATGTATATACAACAGTGTGGTTCTAGTTTTACTGGCTCTGTAACTCGGTCTTTGCATTAACTGTTGTTTTCTTTTCAGTTTTCAGCGAACTGCTCAGGACGTCCTAAACTCCGTCTGCATCTGACAACTTAGTGGCCTTCTCTCCAAAACTCAACTTCATCCAACTGTCCGTCAACTGCCATCTTCAGTCTGAAGGATTCCTCTTTCCTTTTACACAACTTCATCCTCACTTGAAAACTATAAATACCATTAGTTGTGCATCATTTATTTCAAACCAACCCCGGCCAACAGCTGAGCTTTTTATGATGATTTCAATTACTCCTACCATTCACATGAATTCATTTAGGCCTGAAACTATTGATAATCTTCACTGTGGATTAATGTGTGGATTATTCTCTGGATGAATGGATTAGTTGTTTGTTCTCTAAAATGTCAGAAAAATGTGGATCAGTGTTTAGTAGGAGTTTTATTCAGTCATCAAAAAAATACATATCAAACAGTAAGCAGTGACTGAAAGGATTAGGCTGAAGCAAAAGCTTATATATGCCTCTCCTGTGATCTTATCCATTAAATCGATTAAATCGAACTGCCTCAAAGGAAAAGGAAATAAAAAACAAGATATAAGTAAAGAAACAAGAAAATTATTCTCATTTGTAACCCTCAAAAATAGCATTACAAACCATTTTCTTAAAAAACAAAAATTAGTTGCACATTTTTTAATTTATATTGACATTGTTCCATAATTTTACCCCAACTGTAGAAATAACTATATTTCTTTGTTTTCTTTTTGAAAAGTAAGTTAAAAATACCTCTCAATATTTACTTTAATATATTGAAGAAAAGAACTTTGGATACGGTATGGAAGTGATTTTAAATGTTCCCCAAAGCCCAAGACGACTTCAAATGTCTTGTTTTGTCCACAACTTGAAGATATTCAGTTTACTATCACAGAGGAGAGAATAAAATAGAAAATATTTACATTTAACAAGATGACATCATACAAGTTTCACTATTTTTACATAAAAAATGTCTGTCTTTCAACTCAAATAAGTGTTCAATTTGACATTGTGTGGTTTGACATTGTTTGGAAGTAAGAGATCAAATGTTGTATATGTAACATACTGTGTAAGCTTCAGCTTTTCGTTATTTGTGTGCTGCAAAATGTATTGTCTGTAATTTGATTCCTTAAAGTTTTTGTTAAAGCGGCACCATCCCATATTTTTATATTATTATTATTATTATAGCGTCCGATCTGCACCAAACTTGGCACATAGTATCTCCAGATGGGCCTGAACAAACTTTTTTTAAATAATTAAGCTTTGTTTTCAAAAACACACAAATTGCTAATGTATTCTTTTAGCTAGCTACAAAACCACAAACGTTAGTCTATCTCGATCAAATTAAATGTTAAATTAACACTAAAATGGAGATTCTGGATTGCCATGACACGCAGGTACGGCAACAAATTTGGCAAATATTGGCCACTAGAGGGCGCTGCAAATGCGAAAAGTTTATATCTCATGAAGGGCTCATGCGATTTTTACAGAACTTGGAGGGTACTCCGAAGGCCACGCCTACAATTTTGTACTGATTGGTCAAAGTCGGCGGGGCCTATTACACCCCCAATAAATGGGCCATTGCACTTTGGTTTCAACTTTTAGTCTTTCTTGTTTTGAGAGAATAACGTTTTTTGGATGTGGTGTATTTTATCAGTTTTATTTCTCAGCTTTGACTCTTGTTGCTTGCTGTAGCAGAGCATCAGCCAGGAAACACGCACGTAAAGTTTCATAAAATCAGAACTGATGCCTCGACGGCTTTACGCTGTAAAAAGTCCCATGAGATATCAATGTGTGGAAAGATAAGCCTGATTGGTTTATCTGTCTCTGGGGGCAGATCATACACACATTTTGGGCAAATCATTTGAGAAACATCTTGAAAATATGTCAGAATCTTCAATATGATTTTGATGCATTTCTGTCCCTTTTTTCAGCATTTTTGTTGGCTTTTTTTGTTGCATTATTAGTTTCCTTTTTCACCTTTTTTAACACCTTTTTTGATGCCTTTGGGTCGACCTTTTTGATGCATTTTTCCATCTAATTTTTCGGCCTTTTCATCAGGTTTTTTGTTGCCTATTTTGTTGCCCTTTCACACGTTTTCGTCTGTTGCCTCAGGGGCTTGTGTTATGATGTTAAAAACAGTTGCACGCTGTAAATACTTGAGAATAATGTGTATAAATCCTCTGCTTTAGGCCTGATGCTGCAACGATCATGATCTCTGTCTGAACATGTTTTGTTGTGTCTCAGTTTTACTTCCGGTATATTTACATCTAAAGATTAGACGAATGTTTCTTTTGTGAGTGGATTTAAAGTGTGTGCACGTTTTCAATAAAGTGGTGTTGTACAGTTTGTCTGCTTTCTTATTACTAAGATCTGTTGTGTAGGACTAGATGTTGATATCCCTCAATGAATGCGTACATGAGGCACCGATGAGACTCCGTGGGATGGTTAGTTGAGTCATGGCACCCTTTGGGTTGTCAAGTGGGCGCCCTCCTTCTTAGGTGTTTCGCTGATATGCCCACAACACCTCCAGAGGGCTCAGAGGTGAATCCCAGCGTCCCAGGCTCACTCCCTAGATGCCATCAATTCACTTGGAGGCCCAGGCGGAGTCCTTTCTTTTTATCCACAGCCACTGGCTCCCTTTTTCAGCAGCCGTGGACAGGTCTTTGACTGCCTGCCGATAGGCCTTCCCTCGCACTCCCGTCTCCCTGAGTAGCCTAGATGTTGAGGTGGCTACGAACCCTCTGCAGCCTACTTCCACTGGGCGTACCTTCGCATTCCAGCCTTGTTGTTGCGCATTGGCTGCAAGTTCAGCATACGTCAGCCTTTTACATTTGTAGGCCTCCTCCACTCCACCATCCCAAGGCACAGTGAGCTTGATGATGTAGACAAGCTTGAGCAAGGCTGACCACAGAACAAGGTCTGGTTGCAGGTTGGTAGCTGCGATCTCAGCTGGGAAGCAGAGTTTCTTGTCCAAGTCTGCCAGTAGCTTCCAGTCCCGTGCTCTGCCCAGCTGCCCAGTGTCTGGTCTTATGGTGGTGAGGCTGGCTTGACCCTCGCCCTCCCGAACAAATGGTGTTGGCTGCCACCGTGATGAGGGAGGAAGGGCATTCACACTGGTCTGTCAACTTTCCAGCACTGCTGCAAGACACTTTAGCACCTGGTTGTGCCGCCAGGTGTAACGGCCTTGGGTGAGGCTGGTCATGCAAGCATCCCACTAAGATGTGCTTCAGTGTTGCTGGATTTGGACATAAAGGGCACGTGGGGTCTTCGGCATACCACTGGCTTAGGTTTGCGGGGAAAGGCAGGACATTGTAGGCAACCCTAATGGTAAAGCTTTTCCTGAAGGCCTCCATCTCCCACAGCTCATTCCAGGAGATCTTCCTCTTCTCCAGTCCTTTCCATGCCATCCACGGCCCTTGCTTTGCCTGTGCCACAGCTTGGGCACACCTTACTTTTTCCTCCTCCCGACGTACCTCCTGGACCACCAGCTTGCGTCTCTGAGATGGAGAGGCCTTGCTCAACGCTGGTGTAGGCCTACTGGCCCCAAGGCCAAGACCACTCCTCCCCTCCTTCACTCGGCCTACAATGTCCTTGTGTCTGAGTGCTGCCTTTGCCTGCTCAGGATGGGGGCAGCTTGGGCTACAAATGGATCCCTCGAATCCAGTAGCATCATCTCCAGTCTGACTTTGGCGTATTTGTACTCCTCTGCCAGACTGGAAATGGGCAGGTGTAACATCCCTTTGCCGTAGAGCCCAATGCTGCTGAGGCACCTGGGAAGGCCAAGCCACTTCCTTACATATGCGCTAACTAGTCTCTCCAGCTTTTCCACCTTTTGAGAGCGGGACTTCATAGAGGGTTAGCAGCCACAGGAGAGGTGAAAGTAGTCCATACTGCATGTACCACAGCTTCAGCTTGCCAGAAAGCAGGGTTCTGTTGATGTTCTCCAGGCCAATGGCTACCTCCTTCCTGAGCTGCTCTACTTGCTCTTTGTCTTTAAGGGAGGCATCATACCAACGATCTATGCTCTTCACAGGCTTCTCGGAGAGTGTTGGAATGGGTTCCTCGCCAATGTGGAAGCGGTGGTCTGACAGCTTCCCCTTGATAATGGAGATGCTTCTGGACTTGCTCGGCTTGATCTTCATGCGGGCCCGCTCAATGTTTTAATGGAGCTTTGTTAGTAGCCGTACAGTGCAAACCTTGGTCGTGGTGAGAGTTGTGAGGTCATCCATGTAGGCTCTGAGCGGTGGCAGCCTCAGCCCAGGTTTTATTTGCTGTCCACCAACCATCCATCGAGAGGCCCAGATGATGACCTCCATGGCCAGGGTGAAGGCCAGCGTTTCTTTAAAAGCATTTTTGAACGCTTTTTTAAACGCTTTCAATTCTTTTTTAGTTTTTTTTACGCTGTTGATAAATGATGATCTGTGTCGGTCCTTCTAAAGAGCAGCTCTGTGATATTTGAAAAGGGGAAGATAACGCTGTGTGCTTTCCTTTAAAACTTTTTTGATGCTTTCAACACTTTTGTGGACACTATTTTTAACACTTCTGGAGTTACGTTTTTTAGCCACTTTTTGTACGTTTTTAACACTCTTTTAAATGCTTTTTACAAATACTTAAGGCGCTTTTTTTGGCGCTTTTCACACTATTTTTAACACTCGTGTCAGCCCTCCTAAAGACATCCTCTGTGGTCAAGTGTGTGTGACCGAGCCATCCGCACAGAGGGTCGACACACTGTTGCTCAACACTTGGCAAAGCTCGCTAGTTGAATGACCCGTAAACACACCCGCACAAACACACACACACACACACACACACACACACACACACACACACACACACACACACACACACACAGTCATAGAGCAAACATCCCGTCTCTATTTAAACTGTGTGCCTTCTGTAGAGATGTCTGCTGCATGAAAGATTATTATTATTATTAAGGATGGCTAAAGTTACTGGATCGGAAATGTGCGGTAGGTGAAGATTTAAACTATAGGCTACTGCTCGTTGGTTGAGTTGTGTTCTGAATTAAAAGGTGTTGAGTCTGTTCTGTTCAGGGACCACTTACTCAACAATCAAACTCACGGACCGCCAAACAGACAAAGTGGACTCACATTATTCCACTTGTTGTAACTGGCTTCTTTGATGCTTTTTTTGGATGTTTTGTTTGTATTTGACACTTAAAATTTTTTTTTTGCTATATTTGGCAAATGTTTATTTTTATCCAAACCACAATCTTTTTCCTAAACTCAAAAGGGTAACTTTTGTTTAGTTTTTTCAGCTGCAGACTTTTTGTCACTTAATTTTTTGTTGTTGATTCTTTTCACGATGTTTGTTTCTACGCCTTTGATGCTTTTGCTGCATTTTTTTAGCCTCTTTGTCCCACTATGACCAGAAATAAAAGGTGACTTCTTCACTGTCTCCAGGCGCAGAGGCCTTCGTCACCATGGCGACCACAGACTCGTACTGTATGGGAGCGACGGTGGTGGCCAGGAGTTTACGGCGTCACGGGACAACTCGCAGCATCGTTGTCATGGTTACGCCTAACGTCTCAGAGCAGTCGAGGTGGGTGAAACGTCCCAGACGTCTGTTTGAACTGAAGAACTGCTGCTGTCAGGGTTAAAGGGGGGCCGGAGCGTCTGGGGCCCCAAATCTTTGAGGTGTGGGAGAACAATACGTTACAAAATAGGATGTAATAAAAGTGACAAAAACATCGCAGAAAGCTACAAAAAGGTTTTAAAAAGCGCTATTAATTTCATCAAAAGATTTTTAGCCTTTCTTTTATCAAAATAGCTTGAAGAATAGTCTGATTTAACGTAAAGTACGGCTCTGTTATTGTCACATGAAACCACTCAACATGTTAACGTTTCAGCGTTGGGGAAAAGAACTGCATATGAATGCGTCATTACCTTTTTTTTATGCTTATTTCTGTCATATTTTTGACGTTTTTTTTTTTTTCCTACATTTTTGCCACTCCTTTCATTGTTTTTGTTCTTCAACTTTTTGGTATTTTTTTGGTGTTTATTTTTTAAGTTTTCATCACTTATTTTGATGTTTTTGGTGCTTTTGTGTGGTTACATTTTAATCTTAACGTCTCTCCTCTCAGACTTGCCCTGCAGGAAGCGTTTGATGATGTCATCACGGTGGACGTGATGGACAGCGAGGACCGTCTCCATCTGTCCCTGCTGGGACGTCCCGAGCTCGGCCTCACCTTCACCAAGATCCACTGCTGGTCTCTCAGTCGCTTCAGCAAGTGTGTCTTCCTGGACGCCGACACACTCGTGAGTCCCTAGACACAACTTCAGACGGGGAGGGTTGTTTTGCGGTCATATCCAATCTGTGTTTACGCCTTTTGACATGTTCTTTGACACTTTACAATAGGTTGTTTTGTTTTTTATAGCCAATCCGTTCAGTCTGTGTTACTGTCAAAACCCTTTCTACACTTTTTTCGTAGATTTTTAAAATGTTTTTGATGCAATTTTGAGACTTTTGTGACTTGATTTTTAATGCCTTTTACGCTTTTGATGTGTTTTGACACTATTGACATTTGTTTAATTTCTTTGATTTATTTATTTTTTTTACTTTTTTGTTGCTTCTTCCGATGCATCCGTGTTGCCAACAGATTCTCACTCCCATCGCGTAAAATACGGACACTTGGTCAGGTGCTTTTGGAGTTGTTCTTGACGGTAAAAGTCTCCTTTAGTGTCAGATCTAAACACACTTTATATAAACGCGCTTGATCGGGACTATTGGCATCACTTTTGATGCAGTTAGGTTAAGGAAAAGATGGTGGGTGGGCTTATAAAACGTATGTTTACATACACGCAGGACAAGAACGGGACGGTTGGGTTTAGGAAACATGACACGTGGGACTGAACCCCAGTCTCCATGTGTTGTTTGACCCTTCCACCCCCCGAACCAACCTCTCTATGCGGATTTTTGGACTCTCATACTACTCGCTACCGTAGTCGCTCTTAGTGCTACGTCATCTTCAAACCCTGTGTAGCTGCTGCTCTCCCCGCTGCGTTCTACAAACACGCTGAAGGGCGCTTTTTGTGCCGCTTCAGACGCTGACAGCCACTGTCCAAATGTCTGTATTTTAGGAGTTCGGAGTGAGAACGGATTGGTGTTGCTGTTTTAATGAGCAGCTTTCAGAAGGTTTCACTGGCTGCAGCGGTCCAGATGAAGGGAATGTCTTAAAATGTGAGACATTATTCCTTCATTTGTTCTTTTTTTTGTGTTTTACACATTTCAAATTTCAATTACAGCTTTGATCACTTTTCAAAGGGATAATTCCCAGAAAAGTGTCTAAATACAGCTTTGTTGACATGTTTTAGATTGGTTTTGACAATTTTTTAATTTAAATAATGCTTTTCATGCTTTTTATGTGCTCTTTTATATGCTTTTTATGTGCTTTTTTATATGCTTTTTTTGAAGGCTTTCTTAACGCTTTTTGCTTAGATCATTCTTCAATGGAATAATTCCTAGCTGGTCATCATGAACCTACTGTACTTCACTATCAGTCAGTTAACATACTGCGTTTAATGATCGTCCATTCATGTTGTAAACTGTTGACACATCTCTCCGTGTCAGCCAGCAAAGTCAAACATTTTCTCGTTGAAATCGATCCCATCATGCATGTTAGCGGACATGTGGGAGTATGTTCTTCTTTCTGAGTTTGCTCAGTGTAAACATGGGTTGTATGGTATAGGTTGTATGCAAGGTTGTAGGCAAGCTTGTGCACACATCGTGTTCTGGCACAAACACATGTCTCTACTACCCTGGAACTTGAATGTTTTCATTGTTATCGTTTGGCAAATTTGGTCAATAATACTGTTATTTTTCCCACCAAATCCATCCTCAACTTGGCAGTTGCACCTAATAAACATGCGTATCAGCCTTCACAACACATTTACCCAAGCGTAGCGGACACGGGGTATGCAGTGGACATAATAATTTAATTTGTGCGTTCAAGTTGATTTGAACGCACCATAAGTAGGCGAGTGTGCACGTTACTCAGGTTGCGTCAGTTGATTGATAGGCTCATATAGATGGTAGAGAGTATGTAGAGAGACAACAGTAGAGAGTAGTATGTAGAGAGACAACAGTAGAGAGTAGTATGTAGAGAGACAACAGTAGAGAGTAGTATGTAGAGAGACAACAGTAGAGAGTAGTATGTAGAGAGACAACAGTAGAGAGTAGTATGTAGAGAGACAACAGCAGAGAGTAGTATGTAGAGAGACAACTGTAGAGAGTAGTATGAAGAGAGACAACAGTAGAGAGTAGTATGAAGAGAGACAACAGTAGAGAGTAGTATGAAGAGAGACAACAGTAGAGAGTAGTAAGAAGAGAGACAACAGTAGAGAGTAGTATGAAGAGAGACAACAGTAGAGAGTAGTATGTAAAGAGACAACATTAGAGAGTAGTATGTAGAGAGACAACAGTAGAGAGTAGTATGTAGAAAGACAACAGTAGAGAGTAGTATGAAGAGAGACAACTGTAGAGAGTAGTATGTAGAGAGACAACAGTAGAGAGTAGTATGAAGAGAGACAACAGTAGAGAGTAGTATGAAGAGAGACAAAGGTAGAGAGTAGTATGAAGAGAGACAACAGCAGAGAGTAGTATGTAGAGAGACAACAGTAGAGAGTACTATGTAGAGAGACAACAGCAGAGAGTAGTATGTAGAGAGACAACAGTAGAGAGTAGTATGTAGAGAGACAACAGTAGAGAGTAGTATGTAGAGAGACAACAGTAGAGAGTACTATGTAGAGAGACAACAGTAGAGAGTACTATGTAGAGAGACAACAGCAGAGAGTAGTATGAAGAGAGACAACAGTAGAGAGTAGTATGTAGAGAGACAACAGTAGAGAGTAGTATGTAGAGAGACAACAGTAGAGAGTAGTATGTAGAGAGACAACAGTAGAGAGTAGTATGTAGAGAGACAACAGTAGAGAGTACTATGTAGAGAGACAACAGTAGAGAGTAGTATGTAGAGAGACAACAGTAGAGAGTACTATGTAGAGAGACAACAGCAGAGAGTAGTATGAAGAGAGACAACAGTAGAGAGTAGTATGTAGAGAGACAACAGTAGAGAGTACTATGTAGAGAGACAACAGTAGAGAGTAGTATGAAGAGAGACAACAGCAGAGAGTAGTATGTAGAGAGACAACAGTAGAGAGTAGTATGAAGAGAGACAACAGTAGAGAGTAGTATGTAGAGAGACAACAGTAGAGAGTACTATGTAGAGAGACAACAGTAGAGAGTAGTATGAAGAGAGACAACAGCAGAGAGTAGTATGTAGAGAGACAACAGTAGAGAGTAGTATGAAGAGAGACAACAGTAGAGAGTAGTATGAAAGACTGAGGCAGGTTGGGGGGGTGGACTGGTCAAACAACTCAGGACTCTCCCCCAGGAGCCCTGGGTTTGTGTCCCGTTCTTGTCCCTTGTGTCATTTTGTAATCCCACCACCATCTTTTCCTAACCCTTTCTTGTGCCAGATGTTCTTGTCCCTTGTGTCACTGAAACATACATTTTGTAACCCCACCCACCACCATCTTTTCCCAGAGCGTCCCAGTATAACACTAAAGGAGACCATGCCCCTGTTCACTCTCAGGTTCTTTGTAACGTGGACGAGCTGTTTGAGAGAGATGAGTTATCGGCGGCTCCAGATCCCGGCTGGCCTGACTGCTTCAACTCTGGCGTGTTTGTCTTCAGACCGTCGCTCAGAACGCACCGCCGCCTGCTGGATCACGCCCTGCAGCACGCCAGCTTTGACGGTAACGCACGACAACACGTCTGAGTTTTAAACTACTACTGTGTGCTCTGAATACTGACAACAGAATACTTTAATGCAAAATTAAAAGATGATGCAAGAGAATGTGTTAGTTCAAAGAAAGATAACGTGTGTGTGGGTGTGTGTGTGTGTGTGGGTGTGTGTGTGTGTGTGTGTGTGTGTGTGTGTGTGTGTGTGTGTGTGTGTGTGTGTGTGTGTGTGTGTGTGTGTGTGTGTGTGTGTGTGTGTGTGTGTGTGTGTGTGTGTGTGTAGGAGGGGACCAGGGCCTGTTGAACTCTTTCTTCAGCAGCTGGCCGCTGGACGACATCAGGAAACATCTGCCGTTTGTCTACAACCTGAGTGCCAGCTCCGTCTACAGCTACCTCCCTGCTTTCACACAGTGAGTGGGTCTGGACTGCCTGCACGAATACATCTCAACTCTGCTCGCACACTTACTATTAGTTACCAACTAACCCTAACCCTTACCCTTTCACATAGTGAGTGGGTCTTTTGTTGTGCTTTTGTCAACGCTTTTGTTTCATGTTCTTATGTTTCTTTTCAAAGTTTTCTGAAGCATTTCTACACATTTTTGTAGACACTTTTGTAGACACTTGTCCCTTTTTAAACTTTTCTTTTCAATGTTTTTGACGCTTTTTGTGGGTACTTTGTCAACGTTGTACTGCACTGCCTGTGCGAATACATCTCAACTCTGCTCACACACTATTAGTATTGGTGGATTGGAGTTAACATTTTCAGGCTGACACAAATGTGTTTGCATTAAAGGCTGTAACTCTGTTTTCTCCATCAGTAAATCAGTGGCATGTTTATGTCTGTTTCTTCGACATTTCTTATAGTTATTTTAAAACGTTTTGTTCCTGCAGGTTTGGCCACAATGCAAAGATCATCCATTTCTTGGGAGCAGAGAAACCCTGGAGCTCCGGCAGCCAATCACAGTCTCCCACCCTGGACCAGTTTGTGTCTCTGTGGTGGAAGGAATACAACACCAGTAACACCAGTTACACCAGATCAACTGCGCCAGGGAAACCCCAACAGGTACCAATGTCTGAAATCTGAAATCTTTTTGATGCTTTTTTCAAAGTTTTTGTTTTACATTAACTTGCAATTAATCAAGAGTTTACTATGGACAATCATGTGATTGATCATGATTAATTATTTCAATTGATTGACTGCCCTTATTGTCAACCATATGCAAAACAAGACCAAAACTGTGTCAGTCCGTGGCCTAATGTCTCTCATTTAAAAAGTGCCGTTAAAATGTCTAACTGGTGAGTCCTTTATAATAGGTGTGATGGTAAATGTTCAGCAGCACAGTGCAGGAAGTCAGCCATGTTTGTGTGGTTTGCCCTGCAGGTTTTCACATTTCGCTGATGACTCCCTGCTCTTTAGTTGAAAGTTTGTTAAGCCGTCAAATAAGCTGCTGCAGAGTTTTGGCTTAAGGATGAATGTGACACATGGCTGCCCCTGCTTGGAATACCAAGTTGTCGTCCCAACACTCAAGATTGTCTTTTGTTTTGCAGATCCAGGAACGAGAAACCGAGACGTTGTTTAGAGAAACCTTGGACAGCTCCATCTCGCTGCTCGCATATTTCTCCCCGCTGTCTTTGAGGCTTCGTTCCTCGTCTGAACCAGAGATGGTAACACATCTATCTATCTATCTATCTATCTATCTATCTATCTATCTATCTATCTATCTATCTATCTATCTATCTATCTATCCATCCATCCATCCATCCATCCATCCATCCATCCATCCATCCATCCATCCATCCATCCATCTCTCTCTCTCTCTCTCTATCTGTCTATCTATAATCCATCCATCTATCCATCTATCCATCTATCTATCTATCTATATCCATCTGTTTGTCATATCTATGATTTTTCCAGAAGGTAGCCTATAAAAGATCCTTAAGCCACTCCTTTAAACACAGAGTTAATTTGCAGTCAAACATATTCTGTGAAGCCAAAAAAAGAAAGCATGTGCTAATAAATCCATTAATTAGCTTAATGAATGAGCTTATTAGCATAGCCACTTGTGTTTATAATAATCACAGTGATCATTATTATGGCAGCTCATCTTGTTGGTTCCTGTTGTATGAGTGTTTCTGCCTGACTGCATTTTACTCCTACACACCCTATTACCAACCACAGGCAGTGCCTCGCTGCACTTCTGTCCATTGTTGAATTCATTCCATCGTGATGATGTATTGTTCTTCAACAAGCTTGTAGGATTCACCTGAACAGACACATGGCCTGCAGTGTGACAGCCATATATAACTATATTTATATACTGTAAATATACAGTATATACTACTGTGTTATATCTACGGTGACAACATACATCAACAGTGTTTTCCACATAATAGAAAGAATAGAAATAGAAAGCTTTTTTTCAACATTTCTGGCTCTTTTTTCAACATTGTTGGTGCTTCTTTTGACGTTTCTGTTGCTTTGTTTTACATTTATGAAGTATTTGTTTTTTCCAAAGCTTTTGTAGCTTTTTATTGATGTTTTTGTTGCTTTTGCGAATTTTATCTTGCTTTTTGACATTTTCAAAGTTTTCAACATTTTTGACGCTCTTCTGGACATTTTTGTGACTTTTTTCCAATGTTATTTTTGTTTTTTTCAACATTTATTTCACTTTTCAGAAGTTCTTGTTGTCGTTCTAGGTGCTTTTTTCAACATTGGCTTCAGTTTTCAGACCAGGAAGCTTTGTCCATTATTTTTTAGTCTGTGGTTTAAACCTGGCTGATTTTATACTGACATTGAGTGACATGACTACGGCTGTGTGTAGTGTTGCCACAAAGATAACACACCGTTGGAGGAAGAAGAGAAGTCAGAGATCCAGGACCCAGCGTCTGGTGCAGAAACGGATCCACGTCCTGTACGTAAACCCTCGCCTTTCTCATCGCAATGTTGATCTAAATATATTAGTGCGCCAGTGTGAACATTGGGGGCAGAGCCAGACAGTGTAAACATTGGGGGGCGGAGCTAGACAGTGTAAACATTGGGGGGCGGAGCTAGACTGTGTAAACATTGGGGGTGGAGCCAGACAGTGTAAACATTGGGGGGTGGAGCTAGACTGTGTAAACATTGGGGGGTGGAGCTAGACTTTGTAAAAATTGGGGGTGGAGCCAGACGGTGTAAACATTGGGGGGCGGAGCTAGACTGTGTAAACATTGGGGGGGCGGAGCTAGACTGTGTACAAATTGGGGGTGGAGCCAGACATTGTAAACATTGGGGGCGGAGCTAGACTGTGTAAACATTGGGGGTGGAGCCAGACGGTGTAAACATTGGGGGTGGAGCCCGACATTATAAACATTGGGGGCGGAGCTAGACTGTGTAAACATTGGGGGTGGAGCCAGACGGTGTGAACATTGAGGGTGGAGCCATAGACAGTATATAATGGACCAATAGACCCCGTTGCTCTGGACGGAGACCAGTGAAGGCTATTAGAAGCACTTTTCCGGTGATGGCCAGCTTTACTGCGCAGCCTCCAACTGAGAGAATGTGACGTGAGCAACGTGTCTGAAAGTTGGAAGTCTTCTGGTAGCTGTGCCAAGAGAAATCTCAATCATTCCCAATCTTACAGATACGGAGACTGTAGGTGTATGTAAGGAGATAACATGGGCACAGGCTAATTATTGATCACTAACATGCTAGTTAACATTAGTAATTAAACCTAAACATCTCATGTAAGTCCAAACTGCCTGCGAGCTTCTCCTGTACTATACGGTAATTCCTCTACTATGCGACAGTAAGTCACTTGGTTATGACACAATCGTTAGCCTATTTTTACAAAAACGTCTGCTACGGAGCCATAACGTGAGGTACAAGGTAATGGAGCCTTTTATACATTGTCGTGTTTCTTTGGAACTAAACAACGGACAAATAGAGTCTTTAAACGCTTCAGATGTAAAGTTATTCGCAGTCAAGTGACGTAAAAAAAAAAATGGCGGTCAGCGGAATGCTAACAGGAGGTGATGGCCAGTTAGCAACAAAATGGCGCCATGATGGCTCGAGTTCTGAAGCGAAGCTTACCCCCTTGGGTGGAGCTAGACTGTGTAAACATTGGGGGCGGAGCCAGACGGTGTAAACATTGGGGGGCGGAGCTAGAATGTGTAAACATTGGGGGTGGAGCCAGACGGTGTGAACATTGGGGGCGGAGCTAGACTGTGTGAACATTGGGGGTGGAGCTAGACTGTGTGAACATTGGGGGTGGAGCTAGACTTTGTAAACATTGGGGGCGGAGCCAGACGGTGTAAACATTGGGGGTGGAGCTAGACTGTGTAAACATTGGGGGTGGAGCCAGACAGTGTAACCATTGGGGGGCGGAGCCAGACGGTGTGAACATTGGGGGTGGAGCCAGACTTTGTAAACATTGGGGGTGGAGCCAGACGGTGTGAACATTGGGGGTGGAGCCAGACATTGTAAACATTGGGGGCGGAGCTAGACTGTGTAAACATTGAGGGTGGAGCTAGACTGTGTAAACATTGGGGGCGGAGCCAGACATTGTAAACATTGGGGGCGGGGCCAGACATTGTAAACATTGGGGGCAGAGCCAGACAATGTGAAAATTATGGTTGGAGCCAGACGGTGTACACGTGTTGTTTACCTAATTGTTGAAAAAAAGCAAAAGAAAGTAACAAAAACGCCAAAAAATGTGACAAACTGCAAAGAAAAGTGACAAGAAAGCGACAAAAACAA